>NW_007232534.1:68636-135148 GCF_000164805.1 Carlito syrichta
CCCAGCAGGTCAAGGCTGCGGTGGCCAGGAGCAGCCACTGCACTCCAGTCTGGGTGACAGCGTGAGACTCCAACTCAAAAAAAAAAAACTTAACACGAAGGGTCTACACTTCAGTTCCTTTACCTGATATATTATGGCCAGCTTTCAACAAAAAAAAATTACAAGCCATGCTAAAAATCAAGAAAAATCAAATTCTAAGTAGACAAAGCAAGCAACAGAGCTAGATTCAGTAATAGCAGAGATTTTGAAATTATCAGAGCAAGAACTTAAAATTAACTAAGATCAATATGATAAGAACTCTAATGGGAAAAGTGAACAACATTCTAGAACAAATGGCAATGTAAGCAGAGATACTGAAACTCCAAAAAAGAATAAAAAAGCGGTGCCAAAAAAACCAAAACCAAAACAAACAGAAAACTGTAACAGAAATAAAGGATACCTTTCTGGACATGGCTGAACATGACTGAGAAAGAAATCAGTGAGCATGAAGAGAGGCCAATAGAAACTTCCTAGACAGAAATGCATAAGGCCGAAAGAATGAAAAATAAATTGAAGCATATCCAAGAATGGTGGAACAATTACAAAATATGCATTATATTCTTTTTGCTTAATGGAAATACAGAGAAGATAAAATATTTGAGTTAATAATGGCTGAGAATTTTCCAAAATTAATGACAGACACCAAACCGCAGATCCAGGAAGCTTAGAGAACACCAAGCAGAATGAATACCAAAAACTCTACACCTAGGTATATTATGTGTAGACTTCTTGAAAGAATCTAGAGGGAGGGAGTGTGGGGGTAGGAACATCTCACCTATAGAGGGGAAAATATAAAAATTACATAGACCTCTTCAAAAACCATGCAAGTAAGAATATGAAGAGAAATAAATTGTTTAAAAAAAAGGAAAAAAAGAAAAGACACCTGCCAATCTAGAATTTTGTATTGAGCCAAAATATCTTTCAAAAGTGGAAAAGAAATGGACTTCCTCAGTAAACATAAACTGAGGGAATTTGTGTTGCCAGTAGATCTGAATTGCAAGATATATAAAAAGAAGTTCTTCAGAAAAGAAGAAAATAATATAGGTCAGAAACTCATATCTATATAAAGAAAAGAAGAATATAAGGGAAAGAATAAATGAAGGTAATATAAAACTGCTTATTTTTCTTATTCTTAATTAAACTAATTGATAACTCTTTGTTCAAAGTAATAATAGCAGCAATGTGTGAAATGATTATAGCTTGTGGATTTAAAAAAATGACATAGTGGGAGGCTCAAACTTCACCTGGACATAGACCATTTATGTACCTAATCCTGACTTGTACCCCATATCTTTTTTTCTTTTCCCGCATATTTAAAATAAAAACAATTTTAATGTTAAAAAAAAGAATGGCAATATAGTGTCATAAGGGACAGGAGGGAGGAATCAGGAATAGTCTGTTATAAGGTACTTGTACTACCCATGAAGCAGTACAGTATTGTTTGAAAGTGGACTTAGATTATATATAAAGTTATACCACAAACTCTGGGGCAATCCCTAAATAATTTTTTTAAAATAGTATAATAGATATGGTAAGAGAGTCAGGCATGGTGCCTCATGTCTATGATTCCAGCACTTTGGAAGGCCGAGACAGAAGAATTGCTTGAGCCCAAGAGTTAGAGACCAGCCTCGGTAACATATCAAGACCATATTGCCACACACAAAAAATGCACCTGTAGTTCCAGTTATTCAGGAGGCTGAGGAGGAAGACTTGCTTGAACACAGGAGGTGTGGGTGTATGTGTGTGTGTATGTGTGTGTGTGTGTGTGTGTGTGTGTGTGTGTGTGTGTGTGTATACAAAGAGAGGGGAAAATGGAATTATATAAAATGTTCAATTACAACCAGAGCATTGAAAATGTTTTTTAAAAAGAAACAAAGAACAAGTGCAATGAATAGAAAACAGGCACAAATATGTTTGCTGTTGATATAACTGTTACGATAATCATGTTAAATGTGAATGGTCTAAATAAACTAATTAAAAGACAGTGAAGATTTTTAAAAATCAACCCCAACTATATGTTGTTTATAAGAGACCCAGTTTAAATCTAAATATACAGATAGATTGAAAGTAAAGGTATGAACTTCTGATTTCCAGTCAAGCATTTAATGAGTTTGGAAGTCATCATTCCCATCCTCACACACCAAGATAAAAGCTGAACAAATAGAAAATCAACAACTCTTTTTAGATCCATCAGAATTGAAGTCATAGGGCAAACCATTGTCCCCAAAATGGAGAACCATGCAAGTTTTTTTAAAAATCACAGTTTATTGAAATAGAAGTCCAGGAACAGAAGCCTGCTACTGGATTCAGCACTAGGGTAGGAAAATTTATGCTGTAATTGATGAGTTGCAGAAGACTCAGTATAAACAAGTTTGAGCGTTAAAAGCTCCAGGGGTCAGTATTACAAAGGCTTCTATACCTATGTGAATTTTACCTCCAGGAGTCCCAAAAGATTTCTGGGGAGTTAATCTGAGAAAAATCTCCTGTTTATGACAAGAGGAGGAAAAAAATAATCATATGAAATATGCCAAGAGCACTTTTTTCTTTTTCTTTTTTTTTAAATGAGTGCCTTCCTCAAAGGAAACTATTTTACCTATCTGATCTGAGGAGGGAAAATATCCAACTCCAGTCTTCTCTAGCCTTCCTGTCTCATCTAACAGGTAGAGGTAGGGGAAATGAGAAGCACCTGTATAGGTCCCAGCCCAAAATACAGGCTCACTAAATGACTGACACCTAATCGTAGGACTATCAAATACTACCCCTAATCCTTCCTCTTACCACCACATCAGTAAGTCTCCTCACAGGAGATTACAACTGAAAAAACATCCTAGCCGGGCTCGGTGGCTCAGCCTGTAATCCCACACCTTTGGGAGGCTGAGGTGAGTGGATTGCCTGAGCCCGCAGGTTCAAGACCCGCCTGAGCAACTTGGCGAGACCTCATCTCTACAATAAATCAAAAATTAGCCGGGCGTGGTAGCGCGCACCTGTAGTTCCAGCTACTTGGATGGCTGAGGTGGAAGGATCGCCGGAGCCCAGCAGGCGAGGCTGCGGTGGCCAGGAGCGGCCACTGCACTCCAGTCTGGGCAACAGAGTGAGACTCTAACTCAACAACAAAAAAAAAACCAAAAAAAAGAAAAAACATCCTGTCTCAGATCTTATTTTTTAAAAAGTCTCTAAGGAATGCTCAGGTCAACAGGAGAAACAAAAATAAGTAGCCCAGAGGAAGCTTTAGCCTCTGACACCTATAGCTACAGCAAACAGTAAATAGCCTTGCTCTTGGCCAGATAAATACAAAACCTCACACTGAAGGCCTATTTATGTCATTTTATTTTTTTCCAATTACTTCATGTCTGCTTTCAACAAAAAATGTTAAGGCATACTAAGAAACAAAAGTCACAGGTTGAAAAGGCAGAGCAAGTATCAAAACCAAACTCAGATATGACAGAGATTTTTAAATGATCAGATCAGGAATTTTAAATAACTAAAATGATATTCTAAAATTCCTAATGGGAAAAAAAAAGGACATTGTGCAAGAACAGATGAGTAATGTCAGCAAAGAGAAGAAAATTCTAAGGAAGAATCAAAAAGAAATGTCAACAAAAAACCAACAACGCCATAACAGAAATAAAGGACACTTTTAATAGGCTCATCAACAGATTGGACATACATGAAAAGAATCAACAAGCCTGAAGAGAGGCAAATAAAAACTTTCAATACTAAAATATAAAGAGAAAAAATTAAATAAACTGAACAAAACATCCAAGAAGTGTGAAACAATTACAAAATATGTAAAACACATGCAATAAAAATACAAGAAAGAGATAAAAGAACAGAAGTAATAATAACAGAAAAACTGTTAAAATTAATGACAGACATTGAAAGATTGACAGAATGACAAACAACAGATACAAGAAATTCAGAGAACCGCAAATAAAATAAATACCAAAAATCTACACCTAGGCATATCCTATCAAAGATGGAGAAAAATCTTAAAATAAGCCAGAGAAAAAAAGAAAAAGAAAAAAATACCATGCTAACACAAATCAAAAGAAAGTTGAAACTGCTGTATTAATTTCAGACAAACAGACTTCAGAAGAAAAACTATCAGGGGGCATTAATTAATGATAAAGAGGTCTATCCTCAAAAAAAAAATAACAATCCTTAATGTGTATGTGCCTAATGACAGAGTACCAAATACATGAGACAAAAACTGGTAGAATTGCAAGGAGAAACAGACAAAGCCACTATAATAGTTGGAGACTTCAACACACCTTTGTCAGTAATAGACAGATCCTGCAGGCAGAAAATCAGTACAATTCATTGACCTGAACAGAATCATCAATGAGCTAATTTAATTGATGTTTACAGAATACATTATCAAACAACAGAAGATTGTATATTCTTCTCAAGCTCACATTGACCAATCAGCAAGATAGACAACATGATGGGCCATTAAACATACTTCAACAAATTTAAAGGACTAAAAATCATACAGAATATGCTCTTAGATCACAATGGAATTAAACTATAAATCAATATAAAACTAGAAATAAATAGTAAATAGATAGCTAGAAAAACATATCTGGAGATTAAACAACATAATTCTAAATAACACGAGTCAAAGATGAAATCTCAAGATAAAACTTTAAGATATTATGAACTAAATTAAACTGAAAACATAGCCATAAACTGAAAACATAACTTATCAAAATGTGTGGTTTTCAGTGAAAACTATGCTTAGAGGGAACTTTATTACATTGCATGCATATCTTAAAAAAGAAAAAAAAATCTAAATAATATAGACTTCCAGCTTTTACCTTAAAAAACTAGAGAAAGAAAGCAATATAAACCTAAGGCAAGCAAAAGAAGATAAAGAATAAAAATTAAAGCAGAGATCAATGAAATTAAAACAGGAAAACAACAGAGAAAATCAATAAAACCAAAAGCTGGTTCACTGAAATTACTAAATTTGAATAATTTATTAATTATTGATTAATTAATTAAAGTATGTTCGAATTAATAAACCTCTGTCCAGGCTAACTAAAAAGAAAAAAGATAGAAAATATATAAATCATAATATTATAGGTGAAGTGAAAGGAGGGCCATAAGTATTGATCTAATGGACATTATAAGGATAATAAGGAATATTACGAACAACCTGTGCCCACAAATTTTATAACTTAGGTGAAAAAGATCAATTCCTCGAAAGACTCAATCTGTCAAAACTCACACAAGAAGAAATAGATAATCTTAATAGTCCCAGATGTATTAAAGAAATTGAATCAGTAATTAATAACCTCTAAAACATAATGCGTCAGGCCTAGATGGTTTCACTGGTGAATTCTACCTAATATTAATATTTAAGGAAGAAATACTACCAATATGCCACAATTTCTTCCAGAAAATACAAGTAGAGGGTACACTTCCTGACTTGCTTTATGAAGAAAACATTATTCTACTATCAAAACAGATAAAAACACTAGAAGAAATCTATGAACCAATATCTTTAATGAACATACATGCAAAAATCCTTAACCAAATCAAATCGAATAATGTATCAAAATAATTGCATACCATGACCAAGTGGAATTTATCTCATTATCTCAGGTATGCAAGACTTTTAAGTTTCAAAAATAATTTTCAAATGTTTTCTTCTATTCTGTAGGTTCCTCTATTCTGTAGGTTCATTTTGTTGATTCTTTGTTGAGCAGAAGTTTTTTAGTTTCAGGTGATTCCATTTGTCAGTTTTTCTTTGCTTGTCTGTGCTTTTGAGGTCTTACTCAATAAATCTTTGCCCAGACCAATATCCTAAAGTGTTTCCCCAATGTTTTCTTCTAATAGTTTTATAGTTTCTGGCCTTACATTTAAATCTTTAATCCATTTTGACTTGATTTTTGTATATGGTGAGAGATAGGGGTCTAGTTTCATTCTTCTGCATATAAATACTCAGTTTTCCTGGCACCATTTATTAAAGAGGCTGTCCTTTCCTGAACGTATGTTCTTGGCACCTTTGTTGAAAATGAGTTGGCTGTAAACATGTGGATTTACTTCTGGGTTCTCTATTATGTTCCATTGGTCTTTGTGTCTTTTTTTATGTCAGTACCATGCTGTTTTGCTTACTTTAGCTTTATAGTATAACTTAGAGTCAGGAAATGTGAGGCCATCGGCTTTGTTCTTTTTGCTCAAGATTGCTTTGGCTATTTTGGGTCTTTTGTTGTTTATGGTTCCATATGAATTTTAGGATAGATTTTTCTTTCTTTCAATCTTCCTGTATTTTCAATGACATTAAATAATGTCATTGGTATTTTGATAGAGAAAATATGTGCAAACTATCTGGAAAGAGATTAATAACCAGAACATATAAGAAATAGCATAAACATAAATAATCCAATTTTAAAATGGACAAAAGATCTGAATTGGCATTTCTCAAAAGAAGACATATAATGACCAATAAGTATATGAAAAATGCTTAACATCACTAATCATCAGAAAAATGCAAATCAAAACCACAATGAGATGCCATATCACCTCAATTAAAATGGCTATTACCAAAAAGACAGAAAATAACAAATGTTGGTAAGGATGCAAAGAAAGGGAAATATTCGTACACTGTTGGTGAGGATGTGAATTAACATAGTCACTATGAGAAACAGTATGAAGCTTCCTCAAAAAACTAAAAATAGAAATATCATACAATCCAGCAATCCCACTACTGGCTATATATCCAAAAGAAAGGAAATCAGCATATTGAAGAGATAACTGCACTTTCATGTTTATTGCTGCACTATTCACAATAGACAAGATATGGAGTCAACCTAAGTGTCCAAAATAGATGATTCGATAAAGAAAATGTGGTATACTATATGTACACAATGGAATGTTATTCCACCATTAAAAAATGAAATACTGTTATTTACAACAACATGGATGGAACTGGGAGACATTATGTTAAGTGAAATAAGCCAGGCACAGGAAGACAGATGTCATGTGTTCTTTCTCTTATGTGGAAGCTAAAAAAAAATTGGTCTGATGGAGGTAGTAAATAGAGTAGCGGTTACCAGAGGCTAGAAAGACTAGTGGGGAGAGAGAAATAAGATAATTGAATTAATGGATGCAAAAGTACAGTTAGATAGAAAAAATAAGATCTCACATTCAGTAGCACATAGGACAACTACAGTTAACAATAATGTATATTTCAGAATAACTAGAAGAGTAGACTTGTAACATTACTAACACAAGGAAATGATAAATATTTGAGGTGACAGATATCCTAATTACCCAGATTCGATCATCATACACTATTATTGTATCAAAATATCATATGTACCCTATAAATATGTAGAATATTATGTATCTATAAAAATCTTTTTTTATTTTAATCAATTATTGTAACATAGCATATCAACAGGTTAAAGAAGGAAAAAATATATAAATAAATCAATAATAATAGAAAAAGTATTAGACAAAATCTAACATTCATTCATAATAAAAACTCAGCAACCTAGGAATAAAGAGGAACTTTAAATTTGATAAAAAGCACCTATCAAAAATCTAGAGTTAACGTAAGTACTTAACGTTGAGAAACTGGTTGCTTTGCCCCTAAAATAAAAACAAGGCAAGGGTTTCTCCTCTTATTACCCTGATTCAACATCATGCTGGAAGCCCTAGCTAATGAAACACGACAATGTAAAAGTTCATAAATGGCAAGGAAGAATGAGGCACAGATGTCATGTTTGTCTATGTAGAAAATTCCAAATAATCAACAATGAAAAAGTCTCCTAAAACCAATGAGAAATGATAGCAATGTTTCAGGATACAGGGTTAACATACAAAGTCAATTGCTCTCATATATACTAGCAATAAACAATTGGAATATGAAATTTAAAACACAATATTATTTAAATTAGCACTCCTCCTCCCGATTGAAGTACTTAAGAAAAAAATCTAACAAAATAGGTACTAGATATATATGAGGTAAACCATATAACAGATACTGCTGAATTTTACTTGCTAATATTGTGTTTACCTATATTGGTACCTATATTGATGAAGAATATTGGACTGAAGTTTTCTTTTTTATACTGTCTTTCTCTAGTTTTTGTATCAAGGTAATACTAGGTTCATAAAATGAATTGGAAAATATTCCCTCCTCTTTTGTTTCTTGGAAGAAATTGGGTAGAGTTGTTGTTATTCTTCAAATGTTTGGCAGGATTCTCCAATGAAACCAACAAGGCCTAAAGATTTTTTGAAGTTTTTCAATTAATAATTCAGCTTCTTAATAACTTTAGGTCTATTCAAATTATCTGTTTAATTTTGGGTGAGTTGTAGTTGTTTGTTTTTTTTAAGGAATTGGTCCATTTCATATAAATTTTGTCACATTTTAGTGCATAGTATTTGCAGTACTATTAATAGTGTTTTTATTTTCCTTTTGGCATCTGCAGGTTCTGTAGTGATAGTTTCTGATTAATTCCTGACATTAGTACTCTGTGTCTTGATTTTTTTTCTTTGTCAGTCTTGTTAGTGGTCTGTCAATATTACTGATATTTTCAAAATAACAACATTTTCTTCCATTAATTTTATCTATTCTTTTTCTCTTTTCAACGTCATTGATTTATGCTTTTATTATTATTTTTCCTTCTTCCTTCTTTGGGTTCATTTTGCTCTTTTCTTCTAGGTTGTTGAGGAAAGTGCTTAGATTTATTGTTTTAAAGCTTTTCCTCTCTTCTAATGTATGCATTTTGTTCTATGAATGTCCCTCATCACTCTTTCATCTGTGACTCACAAATTTTGATATGCTGTATTTTTATTTTTGCTTAGTTTCATATTTTTAAAAAACTTTCTTTGAGTCTTACTTATTGGCACAGGGACTATTAGTAGCATATTGTTTATTTTCCAGTGTTTAGAGATTTTTATCTTTCTGCTAATAACTTAAAATTTTGAGTCTATTGTGGATAATATATTAATAATTGTATTACTTCAATTCTTTTACATTTGTTCAAGTCTGTTTTATGGTTCAGGCTATTGCATACCTTGGTGTTGTTTGTGGACTTTTGAAAATAATGTATATTCTTCTCTTAGTGAATGAACTGCTCTATAAATGTTGATTAGGTCCTGTTGTTTGACGGTATTATTTAGTTATTCTATATTCCTGTTGATTTTCTATCTAGTTGTTCTATCATTGAGAGAGGAATATTGGAGGTCCAGCCACAACTGTGGATTTGCCTATATTCTCTTTAGTTATAATAGCTTTTGCTTCACACATTTTGGCAGTTCTCTTGTTTTGCACTATGCATTTAGGATTTGTTATGTCTTCTTAGTGGATTGACTCTTTTATCATTATATAATATCCGTCTTTGTCTCTGGTAATTTCCATTACTCTGAATCTGTTCTATCTGATATCAAATAACCACTCCTGCTTTGCTTTGATCAATGTTTGCATGATATATTGCTTTCTATTTTTTCACTTTCAACTTGTCTATATTGTTATATTTGAAATAAGTTTCTGGTAAACAGCATATGATTGGATCATACTGTCAAATCCACTCTGCCAATCTCTTTTAATTGGTGTATTTAGACCATTTACATTTAACAAAATTATTGATATGTTAGGGCTTATGTCTGCTATTTTGTTTTTTGTTTTGTATTATCATTTTTGTTTTAGTTATTTGTCTTTTCCTTTTTTCTATCTTCCTGTTGGTTACTTGAAGTTTTTTGTTTTGTTTTGTTTGTTTGCTTGTTTGAGTTAGAGTCTCACTCTGTCACCCAGGCTGGAGTGCAGTGGCATACTCATGGCCACATGCGGGGGGCGATCCTTTCACCTTAGCCTTCCAAGTAGCCAGAACTACAGGCATGCACTACCATGCCCGGCTAATTTTTGATTTATTGTATCGAGGAAGTCTCGCCAAGTTGCCTGGGCAGGCCTCAAACCTGCAGGTTTAGGCAATCCATTTGCCTCGGCCTCCCAAAATGCTGGGGTTACAGGCTGAGCCACCAAACCCAGTCGAAGATTTTTTATCATTTTATTTTCATTCATTTATGCTGTTTTTGAGTGTATCTCTTGTATAGGCTTTTTAATTGTCATTCTGGGTATTGCATTATACATATATAACTTACCATATTCTGTTGGTATCATCATTTTACCAGTCCAAGTGAAATGTAGCAACCTTACTTAGCTTTATGGCCCTATGCCCTCCCTGACATAAATTGTCTTAAATATTTTTCTATATACATTTAGAACCACATTAAACAATATTATATATTTTTTGCTGCAGCTATCAAACATAACTTGAAAACTCAAGAGGAGAAGAAAAGTCTATTGTATTTACCCATATTTTTGTCTACCATGTCCTTTCTTCTGGATGTTTCAAGTGTCCTTCTTTTATCATTCCTTTCTGTTTGGAGAATCTTCTTTAGCAATTCTTTTAAAGTTTGCCTGCTGGTGACAAATTGTCATAGTTTTCCTTCGTCTGAATATTTCTTAATTTCTCATAGATTCCTAAAGGCTAGTTTCACTGGGTATTTTGGGTTGACAGGTTTTTTGTTTTTTGTTTTTCCAGCACATAGAAAATGCTGTGCACTTTCTTCTGGCTTTCTTTGTTTCTGCAGAGAAACCCATTGTCATTTGAGTTGTTTTTCTTTTATAGATAAGGTGCATTTCTCTCACTACTTTAAAGATTTTTTCCTTAGTTTTTAGAACTTTGACTATGATGTTCTAGTGTGGATTTCTCTGGGTTTCTCTTATTTGGGGTTTGCTCAACGCTATGTTTATAGTCCTGCAAATTTGGGGAGTTTTTGGCCATTGTTTCCTTTAGAAGTTTTTCACTCATATCCTCTGTCTCTCCTCTCTTCTCAGGATCCCTATGACATGAATATTACAGTCCCACAGGTTTCCAAGGCTCTGCCCGTTTATTTTTAATATACTCTCTCTCTGTTGTTCAGACTGGGTAATTTTTATTGTTCTGTCTTTCCGTTCACTGATTCCTGCCTTTGTCCTCTCCATTCTGCTGTTGAGACCATTAATGAGATTTTAATTTGTTATTGTATATTTTAGTCCTACCATTTGTTTCACTTTATATATTCTAATTCTTAGCTAAGATTTTCTATTTTTCATTTGTTTGAAGTGCATACATAATCACTCTTTGAAGCATTTTTTGAGATGGCTGCTTTAAATTTTTGTCAGATGATTCTAACCTCTCTGTCATCTCAGTATTAGCATCTATTGATCGTCCTTTTTCATTCAGTTTGAACCTTTCCTGGTTTTTGGTATGACGAGTAATTTTCTCTTGAAACATTCTTATTTAAATATCTTTTAGCTGGCTTCTTCTGACACTGCTCTACAGGGAAAGGGGGTTGGGGCACCTTTCTACCAGGTGGGGGTAGAAAGTACTGTTTCTCCACTAAGCCTCCTCTAACACTGCCTCAACAGGGAAGGGGAAAGGTATCTAGCTACGACCAGGTGGAAGTGGATGTCTAGGTTTTCCAAGCAGTTTTTACTGACACTCCAGGGGATTGGGGGCTTGTTATCACCTGGCAGAATGAAAGTCCTAGCTCCCTTCTTGACCTTCTCTGGCACCTCCCCTACAGAATGTTAGAGCCCTCATCACAGCCAGGAAAGGATAGAAGTCTAGGCTCCCCATTTAGCCTTTGCTGGCACAAGTGAGAGTGGAGCCACAGCTTTCTCTGTGGTGTTTGACTAGAGTAGAGCAGTTATTGTCTGAAAGTCTTCTGTTGTGCTAGCCTGCCTCTTTCCTGGTCCTTTGGCTAGAGGGTAAACTTTTGTTAAGGCTTTTTGTTTGTTTGAGGTTTTTGTTTGTTTGTTTTGGTCAGTGACCTTTTCTGAGTTGCTGGCTTCTTCAGATCCAAGTCTGGGATCTATAAAGCAAAACTCTAAACATACTAAAACAATAGGAAACACACCACTGTGTCGTTCTTCAGGTCCTGAGGTCCCCATCCAGCCTGCCTTTCTCTCTACCTTTCAAAGTCTTCTATATTTGTTTTATATATAAGACATCCAGGGTTGTTAGTTGTACTTAGTGGAAGCAATAGGGGAAAATGCATGTATTTCATCTGTCCAGAGTGGAAATCCTTGAGTTATCTTTTAAGTACATAAGAGAGACCACATCACTTCCCTGCTTAAAATGCTCCAGTAGCTTCCTGTCAAATCTGAAATACATACTTTTTCCTCTGGTCTGCACCTTCCATGAACTGCCCCATGCCCACCTCTCTGGGCTCATCTCTTACTGTACTTTCTCTTGCCCACTCAACTGTAGCCACACTGACCTTCCTTGTTTTTCTCAATATCCAGATTCATTCTGCATTAGGATCTTCACACCAGTGCTCCTGCTGCCTGGGTTGATTTTCTCCATATTTTCAGATCTCATTGTAAATATGGCCATTGCAAAGATAACTTCCCGACAACCCAATCTCTATCATATTCCACTTAAACAGTTTTTTTTTCAGGTAACTCTCATTTCTCTATGTTACACTCTGATTCGCTTGCTTGTCTCTTCCATTAAAATATTAACTCTCCATAAACATGGGAGTTTGGTATGTCTTTTTTACTCCTGTATTCTATCCTCAGTTCCTAGAGCAATGCCAGCACACTGTAAGTCCTACACAAATAATTGTTGAAAACAATGAATGAACAAATCTACCCATGTCAACCATTTATGTTCTACCTACACCTAGAAAAGACAGGTTCAGAACCAGTTAAGAGAACAGATGCAGAGGAGATGAAAATAAGGGTTGTGACTCAATTTTTCTCCAAGTCTAGTGGTCAAGTAAAACATGCTCTATTAGTAAAGTAATATAAGTTAAAACAGACAAAACAAAGATATTCAAAAGACAAAAGCTTGTAAATGAAAAAGACCTCTGCAAAATTACATTTTGGTTGAATAATAGCAAATGTGGAAATCAATGAAAACAAAAACACTATACATAAAAACCTCTGTTTTATAGCAAAGTCAGACTATGAGAAAATTAATTATTTATTTTTTAGTCTCACTTAGTTGCATTTATCTGATTACAAAATAATGCACTCTCATTGTTTGCAGAAAACAGAGAAGCACAAACAAAATAAGAAATGTGAATAAACACTGGTAGCGTTTTAATCTGTTTTCTTCCTATCTTTTTTCTCTATGGAGATATATATTCACAAAGATGGATTTGAATTTTGCCTAATTTGGTTTTGTAATTCAGAGAGAGAATGAGATGAGAATCTGGTACTTTATCTAGTTGGGAGAAACTTAAGACAACCATTAGGAGAATAAACTGTGTCCTGGGGTTGGCTGCTAAGAATCAAGAAAAAATGGGAAAAACAAAGATTATCAAAGAATCAGGGGTTCTAAATGCATCTGAGTAGTTAATGAGAAAAATAATAAATTTGCATTCATGGCAGTCTCTCTCTCTCTCTCTCTCTCTCTCTCTCTCTCTATATATATATATATATATATATATATATATATTTTTTTTTTTTTTTTTTTAGCCTCTTAATGATTTAAAATTCTTCTGTTATTTAAAAAAATCAAGTAAAATAACAATAAAGTTTGAAAACATGAGAAAATACCTTAGACATATTTGGTTGCATGAAGCAGAAACTCTAGCCTAAGGATAAAATAGAAATTATATAAAAGTAGAAGGGGATCTTTATGGAAACACGTGGTGGGGAAGTGTAGTCAGACCTCATGGAAACTAGAAAGACAAAAGACAGCTAAGCTGATGGCTTCATCTCCCTGGGGTTCTGTGGCCCATAGTCTCTGCTTCTCTCTGCACATTTTTGGCTTTCTTCCTACCAGCTTCCACAGTGCAGGCTAGTCTTCTTCTTTCTCTTAATTTCAGCTTGCATGGTGTTTTTCTGGTGATGATATTCGTCCATACATACTTTGACCTTACATATTGGCTCCCCACAGCTAGCAATCATAGTCTCTGGGTTTCTTATTGCATTTCTCATGAATGAGAATGTAGCGATTAATCCTACCTTTTGGAAGACCTGTGCTTGCCTCAGCCAAACATCTGTGGCTAGGAGAAAAGGGCAGAGTCTCATGGGCAAGGGTCACTGTTGGCAAGGATAATAGCAGTAGAAACCCAAAGGAAATAAGACGGGGAAATACAATTAAGTGACAAAATAAAGTAACCTAAACTAGTAAAGCTAATCAAAAACAAATGCAAATTAACAAAATTCAAATCAGAAGGCTAATGTAACCAATATAAAATAATGAATTAAATTATGAAAGTATATTATGCTGTATTGTCAGATAATTTGAAACCTTAAAAAGGCAGGGAACGGGTCTGAGACCCGCCTGGGCAGCAAGACCTCATCTCTACAATAAATCAAAAAATCAGCCAGGCGTGGTAGCGCATGCCTGTAGTTCCGGCTACTCGGAAGGCCGAGGCGGAAGGATCGCCAGAGCCCAGCAGGTCGAGGCTGCGGTGGCCGGGAGTGGCCACTGCACTCCAGTCTGGGCGACAGAGTGAGACTCCGACTCAAAAAAAAAAAGGTCGAGAAAAAGTCTTTAAAAACATGGCATTCTAAACTTTGTGCAAGAAAAACTGAAAAACAGTGTTAGATTTAATTTAAAGTTTATTTACAAAAACCTAGGCCAGGGGTGATTTGTGTACCTGTAATCCCGGCACTTTGCAATGATTGCCTAAGCCCAACAGTTCGAGACAAAGGCCATAAAGATGTGCTAATTATTCCCCATACAAATGATTTTTGTGTGCTATAAACTGTTCCAAAGCAAGGTTTTCAGGTGCTCATATTAGTCTATGTAGTAAGTATGATACAGAGTATGAAAAAGATATCACAACAAAAGAAAATCTATGCCAATATCCTATTTGAAAACATAGAAAGTATTGAAATAAAATATCAGAAAGTAAAATCAGCCCCACATTAAAAAAATATATACCAGGAACATATATGATTTATTCCAGTAAAATAAAGGTGGTTTATAATGAGGAAATCTATTCATATCAGCCATACTTGGCAATTACATGCTGTTCTAAAAGATCTTAAAAGTTATTAATATTGCCTGGTCTACTTATGTATGCACGTATTACTTGTAAACACAATTAATAATCATATTCCTACCAGATACAATGCTTAATGAGTTCTGGGAAAAAATTCTTGAGAGAGTCATGCAGTGTTGCCTGTAACTAAACACCAATTTCCAAGGACATAAGTAGATCTGACAAAAGTTTGTTCTTGTAACAGTCACAGAAACACAAACAAGAAATCCTTTCAAGTTCAAATAGATAAAATATTTAACATTATACATTGTTTAACTGCTAAGATTAATTTTAAAATATTAAGTAAATAAGCACTAAAATGCATTAAATCCTTTTAACTAGGATTTGTTGCTACTCATCTATCATTGTCAAAGTTTATAATTTGATGGGAGTCCCTTCATTGGTTGGAGTGCTCAAGACAAACCCTATCTAAACTTCCTGCTCTGATGGTTACTTTTGTGTGTCAACTTGACTGGGCTAAGGGATGCCCAGATAGCGGTAAAAACATTATTTCTGAGTATGCCTATGAGGCTGTTTTTGGAAGATATTAGCACTTGAATCAATAGATTGAGTAAAGAAGATCACCCTTACTAGTGTGGAGGGCATCATTATAACCACTGAGGGTGTAAATACAGCAAAATGGCAATGAAAGGAGAATTTGCTCTCCCTCTGCTTGAGCTGGGACATCTATCGTCTGTCTTTGGACATCAGTGTCTCTGGTCTCAAGCCTTTGAACTTGGACTGAAACTATACTACTGTTTTTCCTGGACTTCCATGTTACAGATGGCAGATTATGGGATTTCTTGGATTCAAAGTCACCTATGTCAATTCTTATAATAAATCTCCTCTTATACATCTTATTAGTTCTGTTTCTATGGAGAACCCTGACTTATCTACCCACTATTTAATTGATGTATAAAGATTAAAGACAGAAACAGGAAAAGAACAATGAGAACAAAGACCCAAAGGAAATAAAAAGGAATGGTAAGATAATGATAAGATAAGGAAACCTAACCTAGTAAATCTAATTAAGAACAAATACACAACACTTCAACAGGTAAGCAAGACATCACAACCATTTCAATGGGCAATACAAAGCATTTGATAAAATCTAACATCTATTTCTTATGTAAAGAATTTTAGGCCGGGAACTGTGGCTTACACCTGCAATCCCAGCACTTTGGGAGGTTGAGGCAGGAGGATTGCTTTAAGTCAGGAGTTCGAGGCTATCATGGGCAGCATAGGGAGACCTCATCTTTACAAAAAAAAATTTTTTTTAATTAGTTGGACATGGTGATACGTGCCTGGAGTCCTAGCTGCTTGAGATGCTGAAGAGGAAGGATTACCTGAGCCCAGAAGGTAGAGGCCGCAATGATCTTTGATCATGCCACTGCACTGCAGCCTGGGAAACAGAGTGAGACTCTGACTCAAAAAAAAAAAAATCTTAACGGGAAAAACAGAAATGTCCACTTTTATATAAAAAATAATACCCACTGTACACAAAAGCCCAACTGTATGCTTAATGACAATTCTACAAACATAACTTTAAAATAAATAATGGGACAATTGTGCCAGATAAGCAATTTTTATTATTATTATGGGAGTTTTGGATAAAGCAATAAGACATGAAACTGTATTACTTGAAAGGATTGATTCACAGACTTTGGCAAAGACCAGGTGTATTGAAAAGGAATAAAAGTGAGGAGGGTAACAATAACAACAACTAACAAATATGGTATTTAGCTTATTTAATTATCACAACAAACCTATGGGTTAGAAATTACCACCATCCCCATTTTACAATTGAAGAAACTGACACAAAGAGAATAAGTAACTACCTCAATATAACTAGGTAGATGTAACGCTGGTACTCCAAGTCAGGAAGTCTGTATCCAAAAACCATGCTATCCACCAATCCAGTGATAACGTTCATTGAGCTAAGCACCACAAATCTATATACTCCTCTCAGCAACTCAGAGAAGTGGATGTTGTTCTCTTCCTTATAGGCTGTGGCAACTGGGGAGTAAAATATAATACATAAATTCAATAGGCTTTTGTGCAACTCTTAAAATTAGAACTACAAAACTGTAGCGATATAGAAAGATTTCAATAAGGAAATTTTAAATTAAAAGTCAGATATCAAATAGTATGTTTGATAACATTACAAATAAGGAATAACATATTCTTTTGGACAAAAACTGAAATGTATTGTACTAAAATGAAGATAGTCCTTGAGATAAGAATTGTTGAAGGAGCTATGGATAATATTTTTTTCTTTACTAAATGCCCACAGTGAACATTTAACAAATAGTCTGAGTTTGCAAGCATGATATACAAACAACGATTAATGGAAAATACTATAAGGATTTATACTGAAATATCTATTCAAGCATTGACTCAGGGTAAGATTTTAAGGTATCAATCAGTATATGCTTAAGGTAAATGTTGGAAAGGATGGAAAAAGAGACAACAAATGATTACATATGCAAGCAATTGCTTCCTTGGCCACTCTGGGGGCTGCCTGTCTTTGCTCAAAGCATCTCATTAAATCATTGGGTCCAGTTCTGTAACCCAAGGCAGGATTGCACCTGAAGCAAGCCAGATGGATTGGGAGCTCTCTGGCCTCCAGCATTTGCAGTCCACTTCTTTCCTGGCAGCCAAGCTATTGGCCACTATTGTTTATACTAAATTTCTTCATACACACGTTAAACTTAGGTGAATCCAATTCTATCCAAGGGACAGAAAGAAGAATTAGAGGGGTATGGAAAGAAAGAAGCATATTTTAAAGCATATTTTTCATGTCATGAGGGCCCTAAATGTCAATCCTCAACAAGAGTGCAATCAAAAAAATAACCATCTTTCAACGCTGGAGAAAATACTATCTGCACTCGGTTTATTGCGAGTACTAAAGTGTATTTTGAATATTAATCATCCTTACCTTATGCTCCAAATACAGGAATTAATCCCAATTTCAGATGCAATTCCAGGTCATACAGTGTGGCTCACACCTGTAATCTCAACACCCTAAGAGACTGAGGTGAGAGGATCACTTGTGCCGAGTTCAAGACTTGCCTGGGCAACATAGTGAGACCTCATCTCTACAAAAATAAAAAATTAGCTGGATATGGTGGTACATACCTGTAGTTCCATCTACTCGGGAGGCTGAAGCAAAAGCATCATGTGAGCTAAGGAGGTCGATGCTGCGGTAGCTGTGATCAGACCACTGCACTCACTGCATTTCACCCTGGGCGATAGAGTGAGACCCCAACGAGAGAGAGAGAGAGAGAGAGAGAGAGAGAGAGAAAGAGAGATGCAATTCCACTGTGTAGTCTAAAGTGAAGTCCAAATATGGGGAATGATCTGTAATCCATCTGGTCAAAAAAACAAAGCGGATGTCCCAAATCATCTAATTCTTTCTGCAAGTGTAAAGCCTAGGTTTCTGTCTCTTGGTGCTGTTTAGAATGCTATTATATTAATTATGATAAAACTACTCAACTGCTATTACAAAACACCCCAAAGTGTTTAAATAAGTGGTTTAAATAAAGCAGAAGTTTATTTTCCACAGGTATAACAATCCAGTCAGCCTAGACTGATGAGCAGTTTCACTCCATGATGTCAGGCAGGACTCTAGGTTTCAGGAAGGGAAAAATAGAACCACATCCAGGAAAGGTGGCTTGTCTTCAGCTGGAAATGACCCTGAAGTTACACATATCACTTCTACTCACATTTTATTGCCCTGAACTTAGTCATGTGATCACACCATCTACAACTTGACAAACTGACTTTCCATTTAAGCAACTTTCTAAGCAGAGATGGGATATTTTTCAGGCCCATAAAACTGATAAAATGGCCACTCTCACCTCTTCATTCTGCCGATAAAATGGCCACTCTCACCTCTTCATTCACACACAGACTCACATCTATGTCCAAGCTTTGTCAATAGATCAAAGACTGCAGTGATCTCCATGCTTGAGATCTTTGGTCTCACCCAGTCATCATAAAGGGATTCTTCATACAACAACCCAGCTGTCATTTGTGTGTACATACAAGCACACAAGCACACAGATATGCTTAGAAACATGCTGGTAGCAACCCACCGGTTTCCTTACAGACACCCTCTGGTAACTGCCTCTGATAGGAGAGGAGGTAAGACAGGTTATAGTAAATGGATAGAAGAGGAAATGTTTGCAGAAGAATAGGGGCTAGGGAAGCATTGCTCCGTCTACAGTCACTACTGTGTTTGTCTGGGAGTGTCCCATCAGCGTGCTTTAGTAATAGCAGGAGCACATCCCACTTTTGGCAACATAACAGATGAACTCAGGACACAGATATCTCTGGGGTTGAGGGAATAGAATTCACCATGGATACATGGCATTGACAAGAGGAAGGAGAAGAACTGGGCCTGGGGTACTACAAAGGAAACAACTTGCTGAAACTTCCTTTACAGCTATTTCCTCAAGAAATTGTTATTAAAGAAAGCAGAAACCTTGAGGTCAGTTGAATTTGGGTTACAAACCCTTGCTCCATGACATGCCAGCTTTGGGATCTTGGACAAATCACAAAGCCTCCCTCGATTTCCTCATTAGTAAAAAACAGACAACAATGCCTAGCTGCAGGGTTAAACTGATCCGTTGAAAGACGCCCAGGACCAAAAACAAGACCTCCGTGATAAGTAATTGCTATTGTTTATATTTTTATTATCACCTTCTTCTGTTGTTGTGAGGCTTAAATGAGATACCATGTGAAGGAAGCTCAGGCAGTGCCTGTACATAATAAATGTGATTTTCTTTTGTTAGAACTCCTGAGGGATCTCCTAGACTTTCTCACATTAAAACCTGTATTAAAAGATTTCTTCTTTGATAGGAGCTTCAGGATAGCCTGAGGAGTCAGCACTTGGGATGGATTGAAAAATGGGGGAAAGAGGAGATAAACATGTGTTAAATGTCTATGCTATGTGAATGTTTATGTCTCTTTCTCCAAAATTTATATATGGAAATCCTAACTCCCAAGGTGGTGGTATTAGGAGGTGGGGCCTTTGAAAGGTGATTGAAAGGGCCTTTGAAAGCTCATAAGGACAGAGGCCTTTGAATGGATTTGTGTCCTTATAAATGAGGCCCCAGTGAGCTGCCTTGTCCCTTCCCATGTGAAGACACAGCACTGTCCATGAGAAAGTGGGACACAGATTCTGCTGGCAACTTGATCTTGAACTTCCCAGCCTACAGTACTATAAGAAATGCATTTCTGTTGTTTATATGTCACAAATCTTATCGAATTTTGTTATAGAAAACTGAATGGATGAAGACAGTCTACTATAAGTCAGACACCACAGCAGGGCATGTGGGGTCACCAGAGACTAGCTTTGTCTTCTCAATTTTGTTCTGAGTTGGCCTTACTTATTGTATGTTTCCTATTTCTGTTGTTACAAATTACCACAAACTTGGGGGCTTAAAACAATATAAATTTATTATTTTATATTTCTGAAGATCAGGAGTCTAAAATGGGTTTGCAGGCTGCATTCATTCTAAAGTCTTCAGGGAAGAGTCGATTTCCATGCCTCTTCTAGCTTCTAGAGAGTCTCCTACATTCCTTTGCTTGTGGGCCATTCCTCACTTCACTCCAACCTCTGCTACCATTGTCACATTGCTTTCTCTGACCCTGACCCTTTGCCTCTCCCTTACAAGGATCCTTGTGATTACATTGGGCCCACCTGGCTAATCCAGGATAACATTCTTGTCTCCAATGTTTAACATGTTTAACCCTACAACTAGGCACAGGTTCCAGAAATTAGGAGTGAACATCTTTGCATTATTTTTTTCTACCACACTTAATCTTTGCACACAAAGACTTGGTTGCTGACAAAAAGCCTAACTGTAGAAAATATTTAAAGAAGCCTATTCTGAGTCAAATATGAGTGACCATGGCCCAGGTACAATCCCAAGAGGTTCTGAGAACATGTGCCCAAGATGGTTGGACTAGAACTTGGTTTTATACATTTTAGGGGGACTGAAGTTACAGACAAAGGCATAAATTAATACATGTAAGGTATTCATTGGTTGGACCCCAGAAAGCTGGGGCATCTTGAAGTAGTGGATGGTAGAAAGAAAATAGGTAGTGGATGGTAGAGAGAAAATAGGTGGTAAACGTTTTTTTTTAGGGCCCTGAAAGACATCAGACTTTTCTTAGGGGAGGATTTTCTCTACAGATGCAAATTTCCCCAAAAGAAAGCTTAGCAGAGCCATTCCAAAATATGTCAGAGAAATATGTTTAGGGGTAAAATATTTTTATTCCTTTAGGGCCTGCTATCTGTCATGTGGTGCTATACCATAGTCAGATTGGAATTCAGTATCTTATTTCTATTTCATCAGTCTTATGATCTGTGTTTTAATGTTAGCGTTAGTCAGCTATGCCTAAATTCTGAAAGGGTGGGGATGTAACAAGGTGTGTCTGCCTTCCTTTCCCATCATGGCCTGGAATTTAGCTTTTAAGGTTTCTTTTGGCCCAGAAGGAATCTGTTCAGTCACTTGGGGGGCTTAGAATTTTATATTTGGTTTACACAGTAAGTCTCACGAGTCACTGAGATCGATGAAGGCCAAGAACAGTATTTGTGTCTTCCAATACATCTATGGAACCTAGACAACATAAGTAAATTCCAAGTGACCTTTGAAGCCAATTTGGTGAGAGCTAGTAGGATGTGAGGGTGAACATACCCTACACATCAAAAATTCCCCCTCTAGGTGTGTGCCCTGGAAGCTCTTGTACATATGCACTAGGACACAGGCTCATGAAGCTTCAGAGGAGCAGTTTTTTCACTTGTGGGAGAATTGGCCTGTTGCTTCCCCATGAGAATGGATATAAGACTACATGTAATGGAACACTGTGCAGGCTTGAAGAACCCAAAGACGCCTAAAGCAGTCTGAGAGATTCTGAGAAACGTGACAAAGAAAACATGTCACAGGAGAATGCTATGAGGGAGAACCTCCCCCAAAATGGAATTATCTCTTGGATAATATATCCTCACCAGGTGAGTGTTCTAGGAACCCATCGGCATTAGTGTACCAGCTAGAAGTATTATGAGTCTGTGTTCGGCTTCAGTGAAATCTGGGGGGGAGATTTCTTTATCCTGCTTGCACATTTCATGACAGGTGATTTATGAGTACACCTGCCCACATTGCACTAAGTGTTCAGCAGTGTTCAGCAGTTTTTGACCAAAACGGTATGACTCCCTTGCCCCACCCTCCCAATTCACCCAATATAGCCCCAAGCAACTTCTTTTTGTTTCCCTGGATGAAGAAGGTCTTCAAAGGGAAACATTTTGCCAATGCGGAAGAAGTAAAACAAAAAACCAGCAGAAGCACTAAAAGGCACTAAAACTGACAAGTTCAAAAACTGTTGAGGAGTGGAAAAAGCAACTCAATAGGTGTATTGCATCAAACCAAGAGTACTTTGAAGGTGACGGAAGTTTAAACATGAAAGAATGGATACACAATTTCTTCTAAATAAATTCTGAGGTTTTTTTGGGTCCCCCCTCGTGCAATATGTTATCATTTATATAGTGTGCATGAAAGATTTAAAGAAATATTATATGCTATTTAGGAATACACAAAGATGAGGCACTATGTGAAAAATAAATATGAGGAGGTAAACAACAAATTTAGGAAATTCATTTCTCTTGAGGAGGAAGAGAAAAGTGCTACTGAGAAACAGAATGTATTTTTATAAGCTGGAAGATAGGCACATATTTATAGGCCTGAAATAGTTTATAACAAAAATTTTAAATAGTACCCTTGAAGTTTTTAAGCAAAATTGGCTTTCATCCAAATATCTTTACGACTTAAGAAGATGGGATTCTTGATGGGGGTTCAGGGAAAGAAGGACACTATTTCTAAGAAGTGCCTACCAGGAAGGTGGCAGAAAGGAATGACTGTCAAGAGCAATTCCTGAGTGGGGATCGCAGGCTTGAGGTGAGGCTCTGAGGAAGGCCCTCGGGTCTGTTTGAGGAATAGGATTCTTTCTATTGCAAGTCACAAGAAAACTAGCCAAGTTGTGATGAAAATAAATAAACAAAGAAACACATCGGTTCATATAATTGAAAAGTCCAGATATAGTTTTGATGTTCCAGTGGGATTTTTCCACCTCACCACTGCTGACATTTTGGGCTGGATAATTCTTCGTGGTGGGGGCTATATTGTGCATTGTAGGCTATTTAACATTATTCCTGGTCTCTACCCACTAGATGTCAGTAGTACTTCCCCACCTCCAATTATGACAATCACAAATGCCTCCAGATATTGCCAAATGCATTCTTGGGGAGGAGGGGAAAGAATCACCCCCAGCTGAAACCCACTGCTCTAGAGAAGCTTACCCAGTGACTAAAAATGTTGTCACCAAGAGCTGGTTTCTCATGACCAAGGCATGAACCTTTTGAAGTCTCATTTCATCCTCAGGGTCCACATGGTGGTTCTCTGATAGTTCCACACTCTCCCCTTGTGGCAGCAAAATGGTGATTACAATTCTGAACTTCACTGTCCAGATCCCCACTGTCTAGGGGAAGAGAAATGGTCATCCTCACAGAATAGATGGACTGCATATTCCCATGCAAAATTCCCAGCATGTTTCCTCACCCCACTCCGCTCTGATTATTAGTTGCTGTCTTAGTCCACTTTGTGCCACTATAACAAAATACCTGAGATGGGGCAATTTATAATGAGCAGAAATTAATTGGCTCATAGTTCTGGAGGCTGGGAAGTCCAAGATCAAAGGACCAGCATCTGGTAAAGGCCTTTTGTTTCATCATCCCATGGAGGAAGGTCAAAGAAAGGAAAAGAGAGAGTAAAGATTGAACTTGTAGCCTCAAGCCCTTTTATAATTGGCTTAATCCACTCATGAGGGTGAAGACCTCATGACCTAAGTATCTTCCATTAGGATTTATCTTTCAACACTGTTGCACTAGGGAGTAAGTTTCCAACACATACTTTTTGGAGGACACATTCAAACCATAACATTCCACTCTTGTCCCCCCAAAATGTATATTTTTCTCACATACAACATATATTCATTCCTCCAGTAACTCTCAAAGTCTTAACTCATTCCAACATCAACTCAATAGTCCAATGTCCAAAGCCTCATCTAAGTCAGATATTGGTGAGACATAAGGTATGATTCATCCTAAGGCAAATTTTTCTCCAGCTGTGACCCTGATATCAAATAAGTTATCTGCTTCCAAAATACAATGATGGGACAAGCATAGAATAGACATTCCCATTCCAAAAAAGAGAAATAGGCAAAAAGAAAAGGGTAATTGGTTCTCAGCAAGTTCAAACCCCAATAAACAGGAAAAAGGACATTAAATCTTAAGGTTCCAGAATAATCTTCCTTGACTCTATGCCCCGCCTTCTGGGTATACTGGGGTAAAGGCTGGGCCCACAAGGCCTCCCAGCCCTGCCCCTGTGCCTTTGTTTAGCTCAGCCAGGGTAGCAGCTCTCACCTGGTGCCTGAAGCTCTCCCACACTGGTATTGCACACTGATAGCTCTATGGTTCTGGGGTCATAGAGGTGTTCACCCTCATGGCTGCACTAAGCATTGCCTTAGTGAGGACTCCCTGTTGTGGCTCCACTTCCCCCCAGGTCTCTATCTGAGCCCACAAGCCGTCTGAAATATCCTTTGAAATCTGGATAGAGGAAGTCATACCCTACAACTTTTGCATGCTGTGCACCTGCACACTTAACACCACATGGACAGCCTCCAAAATTTGCTGTCGGCATCTTCCAATGCTATGACCAAGCCATGCCTGAGCCCCCCTGAGTCACATCTGGGGTGACCGAAGAGCACTGTGACAGAATTCAGGAAGTAGAGACTAAAGGCAGCCCTAAGGATTGAGCCCCAAGGTATCAAGGGAGACCTAGGCCTCTCTTTTGGCATGCAGTCATGTGTCACTTAGGGCTAACTTTCTGACAAATATGTTATTAGGCAATTTTGCCATTGTGCAAACATCACTTACACAAACCTGGATGGTATAGCTTACTATAAGTCTTGGTTGGATGGTATAGCTTATTGCTCCACCATGTCCAAAAGTTGTTATGGGGCACATGACTATATTTCCTTCCCTCAGGCCTTGGCACCCTGGGCCTGTGATGGGAGAGGCAACTCTGGTAATCTTCAGCATACCTTAGTATCATTCTATCACTGTCCTGATGAATAACCTCTGGCTTCATTTTATGCATACTAATCATTTTATCAATCAGTACTTTTGCCACACCCTTGGTTTCCTCTCTCGAAAATCCTCTTTCATTCTCTACCATATGGCCAGACTGAGCATCTTTCAAATCCTTAAGTTCTGTTTTCTTTTCATTATAAATTCTGTCTTTAAATCATATCTCTCTTCTCATTTTACTGCATGCAGTTAAAAGAAGCCATGCAGCTTCTTAAATATTTTGCCTAGAAATTTCTTCCACCAGATATTCTGGTTCATTGCTCTTAAATTCTGTCTTCAAATAAAGCCCTAGGGCATGGACACAATTCAGCCAAGTTCTTTGCCACTTCATAACAAGCATGGCCTTTACTCCAGTTTCCAATAAGATATTCTTCTTTTCTGTCTGAGACCTCATCAGAATGGCCTTTGCTGTTCATGTTTCTACCAACATTCTGCTCTCGACCACTTAAGTAATCTCTCAGAAGTTCCAGACTTTTCTTACAGTTCTTCTCTTTTCTGAGCCCTCACTAGAATCGCCCTTAATGTTCTAATACAGGCTTTTTCTAGCCTGCTTCCCCAAACTCTTTCACCCTTTGTCTGTTACTCAGCTCCAAAGCCACTTCCACATTTTCAGATATTTATTATAGCAACACCCTGCTTCTCCAGTACCAATTCTCTGCCTTAGTCCACTTTGTGCTGCTGTATAACAGAATATCTGAGACTGGGTAATGTATAATGAACATATATTTATTGACTCATGGTTTTAAAGGTTAGGAAGTTCAAGCTCAAAGTCCATCTGCTGAGGGCCTTCCTGCTACATCATCCCATGGCAGAATGGCAAAGAGAAAGAGAGCGAGAGAGAGCGAGCAAAAGATTGAACTCACAGCCTCAGGTCCTTTTATAGCTTATAATCAGCATGAATTCATTCATGAGGTTGGAGCCCTTATGACCCAAACACCTCCCATTAAGCCTCATCTCCCAACACTGATGTATTGGAGAGTAAGTTTCAACACATGCTTCTGGGGAACTCATTCAAGCCATAGCAGTGCCCATGGCCAAGCCAATGCCTGTGCCTGTGGTTAGAGGGACAGAATATGCTGATTAACCTAAACCCATCAGCACCCACTGCTAGAGTTTGGATGGGGCCTCCTCCTTTCCCTGAGCCACATAGCTGAGGGAGATAGAGTGGCTTCCTGAACATGTCTGTGAACCATTCCCAGAAGGCAGGAGGACAGTCACTGGGCATCCAGTGAATGTCATTACAGGTTATTACATGGATATTTCCACATAATTGATGCTGCATACCAAAGTGAAGAGACTGAAAACAAATTTCACAATTCTTAGACCTCTTAGCAGGCATCCAACCCAAATCAAAATAGACACACACACACACGCACACACACACACACACACACACACACACACACACACACACACAAAGACTGGAGCTGGAAAACAAAATGGGGTGAGTATTTAATGGGGTGAGCATTGTGGGAACACCATCTTCTTCACCAAAAACTATGGGCCCTAATGGAACCTACAGAGACCCCATGATGTAACACCTAGCATTGTGGGAACCCTTAAACTGGTATCTGAAACAGATACACACTGTGAAATCTCAAATGAGAGGCTATGACTATCGGCCTGAGAAAGCAAAACAGTGTGGGCTGCAATGGGAAGTCTCTGCCTGGCAGGGCAGATCTGCGCCCCTTCCTCCACAAGGAGCCTGTGATGTCCTGCAGCCATCCAAATTTTGTCAAGAGATCATCTAAATCTGAATGGAGGAACTCTAGTGAGTTTAACACTGCTATGTGGCAAAGGCTGCTGCAAAACTGAAGGTTAAGGGATCTTTATGAGGCTGGGCAAAGGCATCCAGAGAGGAAGTCTCAGTCGAAACACACCTCTTTGGCCTTCCCACCCCCATCCCCTACCTCCCACCAGCCCTGAGAAAGCAACAGAAATCTCCAAAACTTTCAGGTCAGCTGTGGAAAGAAGAGAAATGCTGGGGTTAAAAGGGAGACAAAGACCCTGTCCTTCTCCACTGTAAAGGACCCCTCTAGCTGGCATTTTTAAAAGTCCAGATTGTTTATTATCTAGGACTAAACTATTTTAATTACTGAATTAAGACTGTATTTGTTGTTTAAAATGACCAGAGATCTTTTTATTACCTAAAAGCCAGGAGAAAATTATGGGGTCTGCCTGAGACAGAGATTTCATCCTCAGGCAAGGGAAAAATGGTCTTCACTGAATAAATTTTAAAGGGAGAATGGGAGCAAAAATAAAACTGTGTTTCGGTCATATCCTCAGGTTGTGCTCGTTCAGTGTGCAGACTCCATGTCCTTTAGTGGCTCCCAGGGAAGAGTATCCAGCAGGACTGAAGACATAGATGAGGGCACAGGGAAACAATCCCCCAACACAGGGAGGCCGAGTCTGATCCGGGTCTGGTCCAACAAGTTTGAACCTAGAAGATACATGAGGCCTTTCTCATCAGAGAAGAAATGAGGTTGCCTATCAGAAAAGAAAGGAGGCAACTGCCACCCAGCAGGCAGCAGCAATTATAGACAAATGTCCCCTAGCAGAGAACAGTGCCCCTGTAGAATAAGTTAAAGGCTGGAACTTGCCTAGGGATCTCTAGTTTCCCTTTCCCTCACAGGACTTCATCTAGATTACCAGGTTAACACCGTGATTATTTACCATAGGCTCTGCCATGGTTATGAACAATGGCCGATTTTCTTGCCTTCTGTCCCAAAGCAATGTGACCCAGGAGGCAAAAGTTACCAAAGGTGCTGATAGGCCAAGGGACTAACGGATCCTGGCTAGGGTCGGTCCTCATTCCATCTTGTTCCAAGCAAAAGGCTACATGTGTTCACTCAATTTCTCTCTGTCTCCATGAAGGCCCTCGAGGGCCATGCCATACTTCTCCTAAAGGCTCTCCACTGACTTCCTGTTTATTGTTCTGCTTTGGCCATTAACTGGCAAAAAGCAAAGCGAATTGCAGAAATCAGCCTAGTCTTAATAAAACTAAGGCAATACATGGCTCACAGAATCATCTCCCATTCTGACAAGTGTATGCTAATTGCATTCTGTCTCCTTGCAAATTACAGCTATTCCTCGGGTTTTAAAAAATTTGACATTTTATTTTGATTGAGGCAGCTTCTTGTTTCCTCTCGCACTGGGAAAGGGGAGAGGGCTGGTGGGGTTAGAGGCAGACACTACCCTCACAGGGGGAGCACAGATGTTGCAGTAGGGTTCAAGGCCTTTGGGGAGAGGAATATTTTTTACTTCACAGCAAGTTTGAACCTAGAAGCCTTTCTGCTTCTGGCAGATTTAGGCAAATTGGGTCTAAACCCTCAAATTTCATAGCTCACATGGATCCAGGGCGCTCTCTGTGGTTTACGCAAATTCCTGGCTATACTTTTTCCTGGGGTCCTTTGATTTTGCTCCTCTTGCTTAGTGAATCATCCTGACTTGTCTGCACATCAACTGGTACACAAATCTCAAGAAATCCAATCAAAGTTATGATTGCATCAGTTCATCGCCTTGTCTGAGGTCTTGAGGAGTTATAGCAGGAATTCCATCATGCACAACATTCTGCTGTGTGTCTAGTGCAGAGGCTCTCTAAGTGTGGTTCAGGAAGTATCTGGGTATCTGAGAGATCTAAACTCCTTTTATAACCACACCTAGATGTAATTGACCTTTTCTACTCTCATTCCCTTCCAAGTGCTTGGTGGAGTTTTCCAGCGTCCGCATGTCTGATGGTGTCACAATTCTGAGGGCTGATGGAGTATATGCTTGTGTGTTCTGGTGTCTTAAAATATTCTCAGTTTGAATTTCCAATATGATGAAAAAAATTCATTTTTTTAATGTAAAAAAGAGTTCTTTGGGGTCCTCAATAATTTTTAAGGGACCGAGACTTTGCACACCACTGTTCTAGTACATCCCCTCAAGCCCTGCTTTCCTTCCAAGCTGCTGCTTCTGCTGAGATTCTCACCCAAATATACAGCATCCCCCCCATCCCCCACCCAGGAGATAGGATCCACCTAGTCCTGTTCCAATTGTTTCTCAACCAAGAGCCGTGAGATTACTTTGCTTCTGCAGCCCCCCATGCAAGTATAATACATTAGTGGTTTCTCTATCCCAGGCAAAGCACTGTCAAATCTGGCAAAACAACTTGCCAAGATCCCCAACATTCCTGGGAAAGAATGAACCACATTCTTGAGCTCATTCCTAAGCTCTTCTTCATGGCAGAGTTTAGTGTGGGGAGTAAGTTTATTACTACCCATTTTATAGAAGGCAAAATTGAGA
Organism: Carlito syrichta; assembly: GCF_000164805.1. Taxonomy (NCBI): domain Eukaryota; kingdom Metazoa; phylum Chordata; class Mammalia; order Primates; family Tarsiidae; genus Carlito; species Carlito syrichta. Next base: position 98,173 of record NW_007232534.1, read on the forward strand.
CTCTGGAGACAGATGGTAAGGCATGGAATAGAACTATCTAATCTGTGATTGCCAAACAGACATGCCATGGAGCCTCTTAAAGTCAGCTTTGCCATGGTCTCTCTCCCTTCTCCACTGCTTTTGTTCCCCCATCCTTTCTCTTCCTCCTCTTCACCCTTTCTTCTTGCTCCCTCTTCTTCCTCCCTTTGGTTCTCCTTCCCTTATTTTCTTCCTCCAGGCTATTTAAGGTGCTCTTGTTTGTATCTTTGTCAGCTTTCCCTGGAAATAACAGTGAATTTCAATAAATGCAAATGGCAGAGAAGTTCGGACAGTGACAGTTGATCAGAAGCAGGGAGGGGGCCCTGTCAGCATCATTGCACAGCTTCCCTGATTCCGGGCAGAACAATAACCCTGAAATGAATTCATCAGCTTCATAAGTCCCCTGGCTTGAAGAAAATGTAAACTGCCACTCTCCAATCTCCACTGAGCCAGGAGCCATGAAGGCTCATCTACCCCTGCTAAGCCCTCTAACTTTTCCCATCGGTCCCATTTCCACCCTGATCCTCAGCAGAAGTTTCCCACTAAGGCAGCAGATCTCACTCTTTCACTGATGCCTTTGAGTCAGGATCTGAGGAGAGAAAGGTGAATTAGATGCAATCTCTGCCCAAAAGGAGTTCACAGGTCAACAAGAGACAGAGACACAATCAGATAAAGATGGTGTCAGGGGATAAGCGTGGACTAAGTACCACAGGACAGTGGACTTGGCTGTCAGACTTTTTTTATTCTGTGGCTCTTGGAGGACTGTTGGAGGTGGAGTGTAAGTGAGACATGAGGACAGGAGGTTAGGAATTAACTGAGGAATTAACTGGGCTGGTTAAGGACTTAGTAGCACAGATAACAAGATTGGGTTATCACAGACTCCATACTAATGGTAATATCTCAGGCACCTGAAAGTGTGTGTGTGTGTGTGTGTGTGTGTGTGTGTGTGTGTGTGTGTGGTGTGTGTGTTGGGGTGGAAGGGCAAGGGGCAGAGTAAAATAGAAACAAGAACTTGCAAGCTATTTCATGGAGGCAGTATGATTATGATTATGGACACTGGCCATGGAGTTAGATGACCCTGAATTTACAAACCAGCTCTGTCACTTACCAATCTATATGACTTTGGGCAAGTCCCTTAAACTCAATTGTACCATCCGTACAATAGGAATGATGATAGTACCTACTTATAGAGTTATGAGGATTACAGAAATTAATGTATACCAAGTTCTTAGAAAAGTGACTAAAAGTATAGGAGGCAGTAAATATATAAATGTTAGTTGCAACTAGTATGGGATTAAAGAATGACTGAAATAATTCATGTACAGCATTAGGCACAGTGCCTAAAACATGGTGACCCACCCCTTAGAGGAAAGGACATCCATCTCAAGCTCAACCCAGAGGCCCAGTTCCTCAGGGACAATCCTCAGGTATGACGGGAACAAGTTTCCAGACCTACCTCACCCCACTCACCAAACAAAACAGGGCTCCAAATACACAGGCAGGCCTATGGACGCTGGGCAAGTATTTGGGGATGACATTGGAAGTGAGTGCTAGGCATGGGTGGCTGAGGCAGGCAGCAAGTGGCTGAGTCTGTGTCTGTACATCCATTATCCATGGTCAACTGAGAATGAGGCCCATAACCAGGCCTGGGGACATTAAGGTAGCCTTCACCAAGGAGGCAATGTTTCAGTTAGACGTGTGAAGATGAGTGGGCGTTTTCCAAGATTATGTACGAATCGAGTCATATAAATGTCATTTCTACCACACTTCTTGAAATAGCTTAACGTAACTTTCAAGAATACTGGTTCGTGCATTTTAAAGTTGAATTTTTTTATTATGTTGGAATTTTGCATAGTAAAAAACTATAGCTAATTGGAATAGGTAAGGATCACCAGTCTTATCAGTGAAGATATTTAGACCTGGACTGATATATATACATACAACTATAATTGTATGATTACAGTTTAAAATCATTGCTAGCCCATTTAATCCTCAAAACACCTTCCAAAGTGGGTATCAGATCCCCATGTTACACCTGAGGCAACATGGAAATTTGATTTTTTTCTTCTGCCTGGAGGCCATGAAAATCCTTCTGTGGACCTCTGGGTAGATGTGTAGGAAGACACCCATGCTCCCTCAGCTGGCTCCTGGTTACCTCTGGTGGCAATTGGTAACTCACTAGCTGGAGCACAACATGCTTTGTGTCCAAGAGCAAGGCAAAGCAAAAGAAACTCTCCAGAGTGTCTTGTTCTAAGATACCAAGAACTCTGGTATATGAAGAATGAACAAAGCCCTTTGGGATGGGCATTTTATGGGTCAACTTGACTAGGCTACAGTCCCCAGTTACTCAATCAAACACTAATCTAGGTTTTGCTATGAAGGAATTTCGTAGGTGTGACTCAAGTCCACTTTCAGTTGGCTCAAAGTAAGGGAGATCTCTACCCAAGGCCTGATTTGATCAACTGAAAAGCCTTGCGAGCAGCGCTGTTTCTCTGAGGAAGACAAACCTGTGGTCAGCAGCTAGTACCCCACACCTGGGAGTGCTAGCCCATCCTTCCTGGTGATCTATCCTACAGGTTTTCCACTTGAGTAGCCTACTCCCACAATATGGAGCCCGACTCTGAGCAATAAATCCCCTCGAATACATCTCTTACTGGCTCTGTTTTTCTGGTTGCTCCTGGTGAATATACCTTTTTTGCCCTACATCCTCTCTGACTTAGATTATTGTCATAGTCTTCCAATAGGCCCCCGTTTTCAACCCTCTTACTCCAGTCTATCCTTCATATGGTGCCAGAGAGTCCATTCTCAAATGTAAATCTGATGTTTATGTTTCCTGTCCTGGGACTTTCTTACCCTAATCATGGTCAGGGGTCACAAGACCAATATAAAGAAGACAGAAACCCTATGGCTTGCAGGTCTTGGGAACTTGTTAATGCTGCATGTTGGTGATTACTCACCCCTTCTCCCTCTGAAAAGAGACCCAAATTACCAGATGAGGAGCCAATTATCAGCCTTATTTTGGGCTCTCTAGTAGTGTCTTCACTGAAGAAGGTGACTTGAACCTGAGACCAAAATGTTCTCCTCCCTGTCCTGTGAACTTGAGACAGCCAGGCCCAAGTTCAACCCAGAGGCCCAGTTCCTCAGGGACAATCCTCAGGTATGACGGGAACATCGGTCATAGGACCGATGGGACTCCTCCATCAAGTTCCAGAAGGGAAGATGGCATTCTTTGAGGGGAAGACCTGAACTGGTGAGCTGGTAGCATGGAGGAAGAAGAGAGTGTCCTGGCTCTTCTTATCTGCCTTTGAGGCAAGCTGTGTCTGTGTGAGAGATCACAGCATGAAAGACAGCCCAGCACTGCCCTGTAACCCTGCTCCCTAGGAATGTGGCCAAGGAATGTCAAGCTCACCAACCGAAAGGATGCAGGTCCCAGGGGGAATGAGCACAGCAATGTAGAGAAGAAGGAAAGCAAGAGTGTGTTCTCTGACACTTACCTGGGAACCAGAACTAAAGTCCTCTCCTATCTGTGCAAGCAGGAGAGAGGGTGCTAAGGCATCTCCCCTAAAGGGGGCACCATCTGTGAAAACTCCTCCGTCATAGTGCAATGCCTCAAATGTGCTTCCAAGGACTCAACTTTGACAAAGGTATTTTAGGCTAAGCCCTTTCCACATTGCAACTCCTTTCACAGTTCCCTCCCTGCTCCGCCTCCTCTCTTTATGTTGACAAGGGAATTATCTAGAGAGATGGGAGATGGGGACTTGAAGATGCAGCTGTATACCCTCTTCAGAGACATTTGTCCTCAGAAGTCTCATCACAAAATCATATTGCCCTCTCTTGGTCCTGTAGCAACTTGTGATATACAGTCCTAATGGGGGCACTGAGAACGACCTCTGATACACCCAGCAGCTCCCAAGCTCTTGGCATCAGTGATATCATTCATATATGTTGTCTCCAAAGCCCAACAAAAAACACGTTTTCATTCACCCTAAGAATCCCAAACTGTGCCCCAGCCAAAACAGCAGGTTTTTAAAATCTTTAAAATAAGAGCAAGTGCTGGATATGACAGAGTTATAAAAAGCATTATCCAGGGAAACAAAGACAATGAGGGCTGAGGCCGGCTGACTGCAGGCCTCTGCCTGGGAAGCCGAGTGCCCAATATAGCTCTCCCCAAATCCTCCCGGGCATTTCCCTTTTAAGCATCCCTAGCACCGTGCTGCTCAGAGATGCCTGCTGTCTGAGCAGTGCTGAAGGATAAACTCCAAATCGCCCAGCAAGGCTCACCAGAAGCTTTACACTAAGGCCGCCCTCCCTCCCCTCCCTCCACCACCCACTACTCTGGGCTCCAGCTTCACTGATGTCCTTAGGGTTTCTGGAACAAACCTTACATTTTTACATCTTCATGAGCCTCCAAGCCAAAAAGGTCCTTCCCTCTTCTCCGACTCATCGCCTGCTTCTTCTTCAAACCCTATCCCAAGACTCTCCTCTATGAAGTGTCTCCAACCTTCTGCAGCAGTTCTGAGAACTGTTCAACAGATCTTTCCTTCCCCTCACATGCTGGGCACACTATAGAATTGCACGTCCTAGCCTGTTGCTTTTGAGGCCATGTGACTAGTTTTGGTCAATGAGTCATGAGCAAGAGTGATGTGTGTCAGTTCTGGATCTGAACATTTGCCTGCCCAGTAAGCCTAGAACCCTTTCTAGAACCCTCTTTCTCACTAGCCTAACAATCAGCAACAGTCCAAGTGGCAGCTCTTCTTTTAACCGGGTCCCAGAGGAAGAATGATAATGGAGGGTAGAGACCCCTACCAACCCACAGTGGAAAAGGAAACCTTTGTTTTGAGCCTTAAAGGTCTGGGATATGTTTGTTACCGCAGCATAACCTAGCTTGCACTGGTGGACATGGCCTCCCTGCCTATACTGGCTGGTCTTGCCTTCTCTGGGCTCAAACAGCACTCTATCTTTTCTCCCATCACAGCAAGTTGTATCTGTCTGTCTATGTGTATGTCCCCGCCCCTACATCCTCAAACACACTAGCACCAGTTTCGGGACCAGATCGTGTGCACTTTTACATCCCATTTGTCAGGTCTGCCATGTAGCAGACATCAATACACAATCGTTGTGTTGTTATTGGCTAGTTTTTTCTCCTCTTCCCTGTTGTGCAGGTGAGAAAATGGCCTTGACAGTTTCCCGTTACTCTTGCCTGCTTTCTCTTGCTGCTCAGGTTACCAGAATTGATTTCACTTTTCCTGTTGCCAGTTCAATGAGGGGTCAGGGAGTCAAACTTGTTCTGGTTCATACATCCTCATCTCCCATAAAACTCCCAAGGATCTGGCTCCTGAGCAGTTGTTGTAAGTGAGGGATAGGGCCACTGGGACCACCCATAACTCTGCAACAGCATTAGCAGGCAGCAGGGGCAACCCAGGCTGTTCCCACTCTCCAAGAAGGTAGGAGGAAGGGAAGATAGTAGAGGAAGTTTCTGCCTAGAAACATAGGCTTCTGCATGCTTGCTTCCGTAGAACCTACCTGCCCCAGCATCATTGAAGTGCAATGGTAAAACACACACACACACACACACACACACACACACACACACACACACATGCATGAAGGTGCCACCCCATGGCCTTGAGCCAGTGGAAGCCAGCTCTGGAAAGACATCAGGAGCTGTTCGTGTTTGGGAATCTATTCTGTTCCGTTTCTTTGGCCTGGATGAGCAAAGTTTCAGGCGCTTATGGGAGCCTGGAGCTGGAACCTTCCTTGCTGCCCTTATGTCATGGGCTAGTGCCTTATCTCACTCCAGCTCTCCATTAGACTTGGGCCTGAAAATAACTCCCAGCTTCGTTAGTTGGATTCTGGCCTCTGGGTCTACTTCATGCCGGTCCTTCCTTCCTCCTTGAGACAAGTAATTTTTTGATATCCTCTACATTGACCCACACAGACCTCTCTGACATTCCAAGTGATACTGAGAACCACTGCACCTGGCACTCTGAGGCTGTACCCAGCATACCTCACCTCTCCAGAAAGTTCCACTGAGAGCAGACCTAGGCAGGAGGAACAGAGACCACTGGGCTCCCTCAGATGTATGATTTGGGCAAGTGTCTAAGTTCAACCCTCCTTTCTTGGTCATTTCTCCTTGACTGGTCAAATTCATCACCCTCTCCTTGTCATGAGTCCTAGATGTCTGCTGGTCAACGTTCTCTGCTGTAAAAAAGAGGCAAAGGAGAAGTCAAGTTTGTCACCTCAGCCATATCCTGAAATCTCAAGGAAAAATGGCAGAAATAAGAGTTAGATTTTTTGCTTCCTTGGTCAGAAAGGGGGAGAAAAGCGCAAATGAAATAAAGTAAATGGAGTACAACTAGGCCTCATAGAAATAAAAAGTGTGGATGATAATGTTCATTCATGTCCTAAAATCTTTACCCCTCCACTGTTTGTATACCCTTTGTTATGTGACTTGCTTGGCCAATGAAATCACAACCAGCATCATGTGACCAAGTGTTTTATATGATTACAATAAGGAGGTGATCAAGGTATTATTTCACAAATCATGTGGTTTATTGCCATAAAAAATAATTTTCTTCCTCCCTTAGGTTTACAATATTTAAAAGGCAGGAGAATGGCATGAACAAACTTCATAGGAAATACACTCAATAGACAGACAAGGTACATGAACCACAGTGTAAGTGAGCTCCAAAATTAAAGGCTAGTCATTGAGCAACAGCTAGGTGGAAATAGGCCTCTGTGGAAAGTAACATCTAACTAAAGTTTGAGGTATACCTTTTATTCCAGAGGTTCTCAGGAAAGATGGCATCTTACACAGTGGAGGTCTTCAGTCACATGTAGGTCCCATGGCAATAGAGGGTGGTACAGGATCAGTGGATGAGGCTTCTGGGAAAAGCTCTTAAGGTAACAGGGTATGGCCCTGTCACAGCCTGAGCTGTGGGTCTTGGAAAAGAGACTGACAGAATACAACCTGGCATAGCATACATGGCTTAAACTCACAAAGTGTCTGTCAAAGTTAGGTTTATAAGTATTTTGAAGTCCAGTAGTGGAGATCAGTAATTCACTTCTGGGGTCTGATAAAACATGATATAGCATTCCCAAGGGGAGAAGTTCACTGTCACATTCTGGAGAGTAGGGAACATTCACCTGAAGCTCTTTTCACAGCAAAACATTTATCATTCATGTAGGAAATTCTGTGTTTGCAATCATGTTGAAGCTTTGGAAACCATGTGCACAACAGGGCTTGTCATATTGCACTTTGCCATTGCCATCAGAACAACATGCCCATTTGTCCCAAGATGAAAATGAGAGATATGTGGAACTGAGTTACCACCATGGGAGCCCAACCCAGATCAGCCATCTCCAGCCAACAACTATGCATAGCTGAGCCTGGTTGAGACCAACAGAACCAACTAGCTGAGCCCAGCCTGTATCAGCCAGTCTCAGTTGACCATGAGATGCACAAGCTAAATAAATACTTGTGTGGCCTTGAGATTTTTGTGGCTGCTTGTTATGTAGTATTTTTTGAGACAACAGGAAACTAATACAGTTATTGAGCAGTGGTTCTCCCCTTTCTGCTTCTGTTCTCAAGTTCCTCATGATCTTTCATTTCTGCTTTGCTAGGCTCTTCTGCTTCATCCTAGTTCTTTCCAAACATCAGCTTCTTTGCCTTCTCTTCTACTTATGCATAATTACCTCATGGATACTGTGTCTGAATTGGTACTCAGGAATTGAGTGTCAGCCCTAGAGTGTCTCTCAACATCAGACCAGCTCCTCTGTCAAATTCTGAAACATAGAGGACTTATTTCACTTCTCTATTCCACAATGGAGCTTGATGGCCAAGCAGGAAGAAACCCAAACTTAGAAATACAAAGAAAATTGTACTCTTCCCAGGAGATAGGGTGGGAGCATGGATTCATTCCGATGAATCTCCTAAAGAAATCAGAGTCTTTCTGCAATAGCATGAAGCCAAAGTAAGTTCTCTGCAAGTTACTTGGCTAGTAATGCAAATAGTTACCTGTCCGAGACATGCTGGGATTTTCACCTAGGTAAGATGGTGTGTCTGGCTGGGAGGAGGAATGAGTAACTGAGATTTAGAGGGCTAGGAAAACTGAGACCCTGAATGAAGAAAAGTCCCAGCCAAATTTGGAGGCAGCTTAGCAAGGGCTAGTGGTAGGCTCACCACCCTCAGACAAAAGAACATTTAACAACACAACTAATTTTCATTTCGACCTGATGTTGATTGGTGGCTCTGATTACATAAGGCAAAACGAGTCAAGACAGAGAAAGGAGAGATTCATAGATGCCACAGGATAAGGCAGGGTAGGTGGGTAAACAGTTCTCGATGCCAGCAGCTGAGGACGAGCTAGAGCTGTTATCCCAGGGAAAGTGAATGGCTTAGCTTCATAGTCTTGTAATCCCCTCCTTTGGGTGCCAGCCAATCTCACAATTAGATGGCTAAAACCAAGAGTTGGAGAAAAGAAAAATCGAGAGATGAATCCTGACTCATAACAGAAAATGGTAGATCCATTCTGGAAAACGTTATGGCAATATTTAGTGAAATTACATTTATGTGAAGTTCATGATTCAGCAATTCTCTCCTGGGTTGAGAGCCCAAAACCATTGCTGAACAGATTCGTGAGAGACATGTTCCAGAATGATCACCCAGGTACTGTTTCTGGTTAGTTGAAGCCTAGGATAATAGACAAGAAAAAGATGGTCGATGCTGTTGAAGCTATGAACTAGCTATGTAAAGAGCAAAAGGAATAAATCTTAAAAAGCATAGCTCAGAGTTAAAAAAAAGTAAGAAACAGAACAAGATTTATAGCACAATACCATTAGTGTAAATTAAAAACACATACACACCACAAAACAACAATAGATTTTAACAAGCATCCATGAGTATGTAAGGCAATACATCAAATACCCTGGAGTGAGTACCTAGGAGAAGAAAGGAAGTAGGAGTGAGGACTGCAGAGAGAATGGGAAAAAACCCATAAAACAATAGAAGGCCTTGCACAGACTTTTTATGATAATGAGTTATGAGGCAAGGAGCATGGTTAACACCATTTCTATATCAAAGATTCTTTTTTTTCTTTTAGTTCATTGAGCCTGGCTGTGGGTTTGACTTTGGGATTTGGGATGGGACCATCCCCCTCTGACTGATGGGGTCATGAAGGGACATGGTGCAACGAAGATCCCTGGTGAAGCCATGCACGCTCACAGTCAGATGCTAGGAGACAGGAAACAGAGGCATTGTCAGCATGGTCTTTAAAATCAAACAGACCTGACTTTCCATCTTGGCTTGGGCAAATTGTGTGACCGTGGTCAGGTCACTTAACACTCTACGCCTCCAGCACCTCATCTGTAAAACAGAGATAGTAACACTTGGAGGATTGTAGAGATCAGATGAGATGATGCATGCAATTCTCTTCGCACGGTGCCTGGCTTCATAAATAACAACTCTAATTATCCTGGGGTTTTTTCCTCCAAGTATTCCAAAACCTCTCTAATTCTCAGAATCTAAAATGTAACTTCATTTCCATGTTTCTTGGTCAGCTGCTTTCTGCTGGGAGAGGTGCTGGATCAGCAGCTGGGGTGCGGGGGAGGCCCTCGTGGGACAGGGAGGGAGTGCCTGTGACCCCATTAAGAGGCCTGCAAAAGAGCCCCAGGAGCTGAGCAGACCAGCAAGGGTGGGGCATAGGGAAAGGGGCAGATAAATCATCAATCTAAAGTATTGGTTGGAAGAGGAGGAGATGGGGGATGGGAGGATGCTGTGAACTCAAAAGACCAGAAGAAGATCAGTTGGGATAGAGACCCAGAGCTTGTTCTGCCTGACGCTTGCCACACCCTCTCTAACTCTTGCCTGCCCCTGCAGTGTTCCTACCACTCATTCCAGTCTTAAATGTAATGTCCTGGACTGGGCCATTCCCCTTTTAAGGTTTCTTCCTCCAAATAATGTCACAATCTGTGGCTGTACCATGTTGGTAGAAACCTGCTTTCTTTGAAGAGCAACAGGTTCCTCACCCTCTGGGCATTTGGCTCCTCACGGTGTAAATGCTGTGAGCATTTTACATCAAAGCCCAACACATCTCTGCACAATCTTTGTATAAGGGACCCCTTCCTTGGCAGGAGCTCCCCTGGGAGGTGTGATCTATTCTTTCTGGGAATCTCTTGAACCAGAGACCTGCTGAAAAACCCCTGTTTATCCCTCTCCTTCATCTCCCCACATTCTTCCAATCATATGGTCTTGTTGATTCCACTTCATAAGTATCTGCCCAATTCACCCACTTCTCTCCATTTCCTATGCCCTGACCATAGTTGAAGCCAACATCTTTACTTCGTTTATTTCTATTTTTATTTTTTATTTTTGGGAGTTGGAGTCTCACTCTGTCGCCCAGGATGCTGAGATCAGGTGATCCTTCCACCTCAGCCTTCCAGGTAGCTGGAACTACAGGCACACCTTACCTGACTAATTTTTTTTATTTATTGTAGAGATGAAGTCTCGCCAAGTTGCCCAGGCTGGTCTCAAACCCATGGACTCAGGCAATCTTCTCACCTCGGCCTCCCAAAGTGCTGGGATTATAGGCATGAACCCAGGCTTCTTTTATTTTTTTATTAGTAGTACATGTTAGGGTCTGGATAGGGTGAGGGTGGATGGAGAGATGGAGAGGGGAGGGGAGGCACGGCACCAGTAACCCAGAGATCCGAGTAATGTAAAGAATTACAACTCAAAGACTGGCAAAGAAATAAAAGTTTATTTAAAAGTAAATTAGAGAGAGAAAGAGAAGGGAGAGAGAAAATTCACCTCCCCAAGGTGGGGGAGGGGGCCAAAGCCAAGAAGCATGGCAACAGCCATCCCTCAAAGAGCACGTGGCCACACCAGAGTCTAGCAAGGCAATGGCCAACATCTTTGCTTTGAACCATGACAAAGCTTCCTCACCTATGTCCCTAGAGCCCCCTCTCACAAAGCCTTAAGAGTGGTGTTTATATAATTCAAATATGGCCATATCCATTTTTTCCATAAAGATTTTCAGTAGCTTCCCATTGTCTTGAGGATAGAATCCAGTCTCCTTAACATGTAAGTAACATGGCACTAATTCCATCCCATATCACTCCTCCTTCCAGTGAATGCCAGACTGAATGTCCTTTGTCAACTCAAATGCTCCAAGCTCTCACCTGCCCATAGACTTCCCACATATTTTTCTCTCCTCATTCTTTACCTGGCTGGCTCTTATTCCCTTCTAAATCTTAATTTCACTTCCTCCTGAAAGCCTGCTCTGCTGATCTAAGACCATGCTAAGGGCCCTGTTGTGGTTGAATTGTGTCCCCCTGAAAGACATGCTTAAGTCCTAAAATTCTAAGTACCTGTGAATGTGACCTTATTTAGAGATAGGATCTTTGTAGATATAACTGAGTTGAGATCATACTGGATTGGGATGGGCCCTAATCCAATAACTGGTGTCCTTGTAAGACTAGGGACATTTGGACACACATACAGGAGGACACCATGTGCCCATGAAGGCAGAGGTGCAGTTGTAAGCCAAGTAATGCCAAGGCTCACCAACAACCACCAGAATTGAGGAAATAATAGGACAGAATCCTCACCTGGAGCCTTCCCAGGGAGCATGGCCAGGGCAACACCTTGACTTTGGATTTATGGTCTCCAGGACTATAAGAGAATATATTTCTGTTGTTTTAAACCACCAAATTGTGGTTATTTGTTACAGTATCCCTGGGAAACCATCACAGGCCCCAACTAGGTGCTCCCATAACACCCTTAACCTTCCTTGTTAGAGTATATGCCCTTTATGTTTTTATTGTTCCAAATTAGTCAATGAGCTACATGAGACCGGGGACCTAATTTGTTCATTGTTGTAGCTCATAGTTAGAATCTGCATGCCATATTTGTGGAATGAATGAATAATGAATGAGCTGACGGGAGGGAGATGAGGCCAGGGCGACCTACACAGGGACATAGTGGGAAGCACTTAGTGGGAGACAGGTCAGGAAGTTCTCATAGATCCCCAGCAACTTCTGGACCCATTTGGGGCCTGCAGGAGGTCAGCAGGGTCTCTATGCTTCCTACAGACAGGAAGGTAGGGCAAGTCCTTGGGGCATCACAGGGGCATCTTCACCCCAGGCCTATCATATGGTCCCTGATGCAGGAGAAAAAGCACCTCCCACAGGGCCTGTGGGGATGTCTCCCTCTGGTGCTCTTGAGAGGCAAAATCCTAAGCCAGGGAAGAATGAAGCAGGGTGTGTTTTAGCATTCAACAGGGTTTGAAAGAAAAAGGGACATGAAGTCCACTTAGCATGAAAGAGCTGAACTGTCCCCACAGGGCATAGCCTGGCCCCAAGGGCCGTGTGCCCTCTCACCATCACTTGCTTGAGAAAGCGTCCAACAACCAGACCACAGCAGGCTCCACTACAGGCTTGGCAAAGACAGGTGGCTGTGCTTGAGGTGGCTGCTCTCAATGTCTGCCTAATCTTCCTTTCTCCCTGGTGTGCCTACCTTCAGGGATGTTGCTCAACAAACCCACACTGAGATTCCATTTAGGGCATTCCCTCTCCCAACTCCAAGTCCTCCCACCCTTATCCACACATTCTCTTCAGAGGCCAGAGGAAAACTTCCCCTTTACCCTCCGAAGGTTCACGGAAAAATCAGCTCACAAAAGGCAGACTAATTGGAGAAAAGGCATACAAAATGTGTTGACTTGTACTCAGGGAGAATCAGAGAGTGATTACCCAATTCTCAAGGGAGTGTAAAAGCTTATAGGTCATCCTGAGGTCACAGAAAGAATAGGGGCTCAGACCATGGCCAAAAACAGGTTATGGTGGTAAATCAGGTGACAGTGGCAAGACAGGTTGTGGGAGGGAGAGGAGAGAAGGGCTGGCTAACAAAGGTGGTCTTGCTATGTAGATGAAACCTCACAGGTAGCAGCCCTCAGAGAGAATAGACAGCAAATGTTTCCTTCAGACCATTAAAGGTGTCAGACTCTCAGTTAATCTTTCCTAAATCAGACAAGGGAAGGCCTGACTGCATCAACAGAGTCTGTACAGATGCAAATCTCCCCTACAAAAGACAGCTTTGCTACTTCTATTTGCTGACTCTTTGCACAGCCATTTCAAAGTATGCCCAAAAAATACATTTTAGGGTAAAAATTTTGCTTTCCTTCACCTGATTTCCTGGCTCAGACCCTCCCACCTCTATGAGGGGCTTCTCAGTGGAAGTGCAGGAGACGATGAGGCAAGCAGAGAAGAGGGCTCCTGGGGTTTGATGCACCTCAGGAAACTTGGCACATGGCCCCAGCCCTGGCTCGGAAGAGCAGGTGGGAGTTGGGTGGGGAACTGTGGAATCAGACTGAGGAAATAAGTGAGATGCCACACATCTGCTCAGAGTTCAGGGAAAGCTTCTGGGTCTTTTAGGGTAGTAGAGATTTCTGTGATCTTTTTAATCACATTTTCTTGGACATGGGGCAAGCTCAAGTTCAGCCTTGGCTTTTAAGAATTCTAATTCAAAGGAAGAGGGTTGAGATGGGAGGGGTGAATGGTGACCTTCAGAGTCCTGGGCTATGTTTGGATTCATCCCAGGGTAGGAGACCATTAGGTCCTGAATTGTTTCTCCCCAAAATTCATATGTTGAAGCCCTAACCCCACTGTGACTGTTTGGAGACAGGGCCTTTAAGGGGGTAATTTTGGACTTACGTGAGGTTATCAGGGTGGGACCCTAATCTGATAGGACTGAGGTCCTTGTTAGAAAAGGAAGAGACACCAGAGTGCACTCTCTCTTTTCACATGTGCTCACAGAGAAAAGACCATGTGAGGTCACAGGTAGAAGGCTTCATCTGCAAGCCAGAAGAGAGACTTTGCCAGTAACCAGTCCCGCCCTTGATCTTGGACTTCCAGTCTCCAGAACTGAGAAGACACACATTTCTAATGTTACACATAAATTTCTAAGCCTCCCAGTGTGTGGCATCTTGTGACTATCACCTGAGCACACTATTACAGACACCATCTTCTGCTAAGTAGGTATAGGAAGGACCCTAAAACAGCATCCAGTTCCAGCAAAGGGAGCCACCAGGATCCGGAGAAGGGTCAGCATCCCAGTATGCTTTGAGTAAGGGAGAGGCAGGAGGAGGTGCAGGGATCCTTTCCTTTGGGAAAAAGGCAGGCAGATGGGTCAGTGGTTTACCAGCTGATGAGTTATATCTGCAAGCATCCAAATAGTCCATAGCCTACTTTCTAGAGGGGAAGGGGCTTCGACTATTACATCAGGTGGGCTGGACAGGACTGTTATGGCAGGCAGCAGGGGCTGGGCAGTAGGTGTGACATCCACAGCCACACCTACTAGGACGCAGTTGGTCCAAAATCTCTTTTCCCCAATTGCCGATCAAGGTTTCCTGTCCCTACCTGGCCTCCCTCAATTCCCCCTCCTCTCGCTCAAATGGGGAGAAGTCACTTGGTCAGTTACTGCTGATGTGAGCTAGATATTAACAACTCTTGGCAAGTAAGAGCTCTTCCAGATTCCAGTGAAAGGAGCCCTGAAGGTTATTCTGAAGAGCATCAGAGAATCTGGACCTTATGAAATGATGTCCAAACCCAGGCCATAAAAAGGAAGAAGGGGAAGGGAGATCGTTATGGCAAAGCCAATCATTCCCAGTGCCAGGAGACAGAGACCTTCCTAACCAGAGAGGTTTGGTGGAGGAGCCATCATATCTCCACGGTCTCAGGATGGGCATGTGTCATTTAAGAACTGCCTCTATCTGGACAGCCCAAGCCAAGCCCCAGGCAGAGCCAAGAGTGACAGAAAGAGGTGTCGGATACATCAGGTGTGTGCTTACTTATTTATTTCACTAGGGCCTCAAGTTCATTTTCATCAGGAAGCAAACTGAATTCTGCATAAATCTTGCCTAGGGCCAGAGTGCAGGCAGCATAGGGATGAGATTTTGAATAAGTTCCTGATACCAGAAGCAGCATCAAAGGCTTACTGTTGGTCAAGTCTGGTACATTGTAGGTGCTCAGTAAATATTAGTGAAACGCATGAATCTCTTTCTTATGCAGACCATTCTTCAGCTCTGGCATCTTGGCCTTGAACAAACCCCTGTGGCTAATGGATATTGAAATGCATGTTTAGGATGGAGTAGAAGAGTTGTTCTTGTATTTAGCAAACTGTCCAATCCCAAAACTGCCCTAATCCATTCTGCTATGCTTACCTCCTTGTTAGACACCCTTGTGGCTGGCAATTGTCAGAGTGACCTGCAAACAACAGAAAGGAAGTGATTCCCACAGGAGAGCTGAGAGCACAGCGCAGGGGACCTGGAAGCTTAGACAGAACCCTGAGTGCCCCCAGGCCAGAGCAGGGAGACCTGCACTCCTTCTTAATTCCCTCTCCTCTTCCTCAAAATTCAAGTGTGTTAAAACTAGACGCTCCATCTGAGATGTAAAGAGACAGTTCCTTCCCAAAATG
Source organism: Carlito syrichta (assembly GCF_000164805.1). Taxonomy (NCBI): domain Eukaryota; kingdom Metazoa; phylum Chordata; class Mammalia; order Primates; family Tarsiidae; genus Carlito; species Carlito syrichta. Next base: position 113,660 of record NW_007232534.1, read on the forward strand.
TTAGAATTACCTATGGCTTGCTTCTGCTTGTCTTTGGCCATGAGTTGGTGATTCTAGAAAGATGTCAAGGAGGATTTAGAGAGAGGGACCAAGGGATTTTCTTTCCTTTTCTTTTCTTTTCTCCCAATGGCCTTGTATTGTTGGCACCCTGGTCCCAAAAAGTCATGTCAAGTCTCACTCTAATCATGCCTTGTCTGACTGATCTACACACTCTGCACGGGGCAGTGCAGAGCAATGGATGGCTCATAGGATTGGTTGTCCAAAAAGTTGAAGGCAGGGCTACACCATTTGCTAGTGTTAATGTGAGTAGGGCCTGAATGTCTCTGAGCTTCAATTTCCAATAAAATGGGTACAATAGGATCTATCCTCTAGGGTTCTTATGAGCATTAATTGAAGAAAAAAAAAACTTTGTAGTGCACCTGGCACAGTACCTGGTTTATATAATAGGTGGTACTACCATTACTATTTTCTAGACAGGAAACCAAACCCTAATGTGTGACTTCCTCCTAGCCCAGAACTTTTTCGATCACAGGTGACAGGAACTAACTCGAACTAACTTTAGCAAAATAGAGAATTTTTTGGTTTATGTAATTGGAAGTCTGGGGACTCCAGGCCTCAACGATTGTCATCCCCGTTGTTGTTGTCTTCCTCATTATCTCATCCTCTCAACCTCTCTCCCTCCCCCACTTCACCCCACTCCTTTCTGAGTATTTGCATCAATGTTTCCTAATCAGATGAGTTTCCACAACAAGTGACTTAGAGGAGCTCTCTGGCTACAGACAGTTTTAGGCAAATGTCACCCCAGCTACCCAGTCCCTGAATAAAGAGGGAAGTCTGCCTCTCCTATTACCCATATATTAAATCTCGAGGAAGGGTTCTGGATAACTCAACTAGTGTCATAGTACCTATTCTTGGTCCTAGGGTGAAGCTTGTGGCAGTGGAAGTAAGGACAGGGAAATTTGACTGTCCAGGTGAAGAACAGCCCAGTGGTGTGCAGTAAATCCACAGAATCATAAAGGATAATTATAAAAATATTTAAATCACTAAGTTTATTTCAATTATCTCTTCATCATTGAAACAGAAGATTTGACTATTATAAGAAGGGAAAAGAAAATGCTAAGTAGACAAAAACAATAGATGCCCATTACTTCTGGCAAAGAAAATCAAGGATCTACCCTTCCTAGCCCCATGACTCACCAGATTTAACTGCCAGATGGTGGGTCATCTGTTTAGGCACAAAATTTCTCAAGAGCACACAGCAGGCAGGATACCCTGTCAGGTACCCAAGGAGGTGTAACCTGGCTTTCTAGTCAGGCGTATTCAACCCCTGAGTGTAGGCTTTCTCTGCCACTACAGCAGCCTAGCAGAGCTGTATACAGAGATCAGCACCAGGACGATTGGTAGTTCCATTGAGAAGCGTCTGAGTGGTGTTACCCTGCAGTGAATGCAAAAGGAAAATGGGATTTCTTGCCTGAGACCCCAGAGAACATCAAAACCAGAAGAATGTACGAAACTGAGAACAAAGAAAAGCTGAATTCTGAAACACAGAGAGCTGGGAGGAACCACCCAACTGCTGGGCCCAGAGCAGGTGTGAGTGCAGGCGGCAGGAGTCTGAACTTGAGGCTCAGACAGAAGCATGAGGGAGGGGTTCAGGCGGCCCAACGTCCAGCCACTCTCTGACCTCTCCAGCATGTGGAGAGTGTCTTCTCATTGCTGTGCTGACACAGCATCCTCCCTGTGTTTGAATCTCTGCTGGCCATGCCAGCAGGGAGGTCATGCGGGCGTTGTGTGTGTGTGCACACAAGCTGAGCATCCAGCCCCAAAGACACAACATGCTTGCAAATCAATTTTTCAGGAGACCTCGTAGGTTAGAGAGATGAAACCCTTGGATCGAGCTAGTGATTGCTAATACTGAGTTAAATTTGATAACACCAGTGAAAGGATTTGTATTTTACTACTAGAAAATGGACACCTCCAGAATTAGCAAACAAAAGGATGATCGGAAGTAAATTCAACCAATGCAGTCTGTTGAGTTACAAGCAGGAAGGAGTCTGGGATGCCTCCTGCATGTTGTGAGGATATGACATAAGGCAAACTGGGATGGGAGGCACTGATGACACTGGCTGAAGTGCTCCTTACGATCCCCAGTGTCACACCTGTATGATCAGCAGGCAGGACGTGTTGTCTGTCTCCTCCTGCCGACCACCCTTCATGAATATCTTTAGACACAGATAACTGCCCACCTGGAGGTCCTGCCCACACAGGCCCTGAGCCCTTCCTGCCTCATCCCAGCCTGGATGAGAACCCCACAGGCAGGACTAGCAGCACTGCCATCAGCCCAGGATCTTGTGTGCTTAGTATGGATTTTGAAGCCCAGAGCCCTTGTATCCTGTTCAAAGTATAACAATTACTCCTATGTTGGGACTTGACATGGGCAGAGAAGAGTCCCCTGATAATACATCCCTCTTCATCATCCAAAAAATAAATTACTTGTGCTGGGCATCATTCTAAACACAATGGGGCATGCAAACGATAATACCAAGACACAAGGTGGAGGCCACTTGTAGGGTCAAACACACAAAATGAGGCTCAGGGGAAAATAGGGTTCTGTGAGCACATGGGCATATGTGGCATACCAGGTTCAGGAAGACAGTCCAAGTCCAGATCTTGAGGCTGGTGAATTCGCCCAAGACCTGGACTGGTAAGCGTAGACTTAGAACCTGCTGGGGAAAGGTCATCAGAGCGTGTTGATGGTCAGAGAAGGGAGGGCTGAGAACCAACAAGAGCCTCTGGTCTTGGAGGGATGACTCAGTGGTTTCCCAGAGAAGACTCCAGCTCCTCTCTGCCAGGTGTTTGTTGACACCCCTGACTGTCATAGCCGAGACTCCTTTCCTTCTGATTGAATTGATTAGGTTTTTATCCAGTAATCCTCTCGTGTGCTCTTTCCAATGCTGTTTATTGTGTAGCACAAAGATGAAAATCTATCTACTAATCTGTTCAGTTTTAACTCAATACTGCAATCATCCAGCAAGGGGCGGGCAAGATTGAGGCTGATGTGATTCCCAGAGGGAGCACAATAAGATCCCAGCTGAGTCCACAGTTAGTAACTTCAAAACAATATGTTGGTTTTTTTTAAGCAACTGAAATAGAGAAGGTAGGATTTTTAAAGAGAAGATGCCTCTTGCATTTCCCCCATCCTATGCAATGTCGGGACTTTCCTAAAAATAATCTGGGTAATTGCTTCAGTTCTCTGCTTTTCTCAGGCTAAGTGAGGAGGGGGCCTCCTGATGAGTACTCAGAGGATCAAAAGAGAGAACTCTGACTTTGTCAGGGCTGCGATCAATAGACAATTGATAAAGCTACCCACATACATGTCTCTTGCCATAGACGTTCCCAAACCCACCAGCTGTGTGGGTGTCACAGTCTGTCGGAACACATGCTTGGCCGCCAGCCACATGAGACGTCAGTCATCTGGGTTCAGGCATTGGCAGTCTGAGATGGAAAGGCGAGGGATCTGTGGAGGCGGAGGCCGCCCAGGAGCTAGAACACAGAGTGCTGGCCAGGCCCAGAGAGGCTCCGTGAACTTCCCGAGATTGTCCAGGTCTTCACCAGGGCCCTCAGCCTACCGAGTGCATGGTGACCTGTCAGGTCTTCGTAGCCCTGCAGTCCTCTCAGCCAGAGTCATCTAAACAATCTTACCTCCAGGATGAATTCCAGTTGCCATCCATAGAACACTGGCCCAGGAGTCCAGGTGCCTCCACCTCAAGCCTGTGTGGCCCCCATGCCCATTCTGACCCATGTCCGGGCTAGTGGCTGGACCTTTGCCCTGACTAGTGCTGAGGGCAGAGAAGAATGGGGACTGGGCAGAGCCCTCCCACCAAGCCACCTCCCAGTCCCTACCCCGTACCCTAGGCTGCTTTTCCTTATTTCAGCTCCTTGCCTCTGCTCCTGACACCCACCTCCAGTAAGCTTAAGGACTCATCTGGACATTTGCCTCTGACTTTGGCCTCTTCTCTGGGTGACATGATTCTGGTCCTTACTCCCAGAAGCCGTGTATGAGAACCACTCCTCCTTCCGGTCTGCATGAAGGCCTATACAGCTGTGCCTGTTCTCTATCTACTTCCTCATTGGAAAGAGGGGTTGGCTTTCTTTCCAAAGAAGCAGTCCCTCAGCCCCTCCTGGTTGATCCAACAGTATCACCACTTTCTTGCCTCAAGACAATGAAATCCAATGCTTTGACTGGGAGTCCCACTGGTACCATTGCCGTCATCCTCACCGACATTCGAAAAAACTACCAGGTCCGATGTCCTGACTGGCTTGCTCCTTGGTCATTGAAAGTGCTGAGTTTCCCATTCACTCAGAAAATCAAGCTGTCATCTTAAGTGGCAGAGGCAGCACGGATAAGGAGGTGCTTGACTCCTTGGGCTTTCTGAAGCAACTCTGCTTCCCCACCCCTCCTGCTAGCCTTAGAAGAGGGGTGAAAGGGACCTGCCTGGTGCCGATGTGCCAGTGGACACTGAGATACACACAATCCATAGGTGAGTGTGCTGAGCCGTCCATGTATAGAGCGTTCAGCTGCCCTGTGTAGAAACACTTCTTATTTCAATCACAGATCACATCCACATCAGATAAAACGGGCTTGCTAAATTGGGTTCCCTTCACCTTCCTGATGTGTGCCCTGGCATATAAAATCAATCGCTTAAAAGCAAATCAATGAGCCAAATGAAGTCTGCAGTCTCAGGAATTAGGCTCACTGCCTATGCCTCCATTTTTCTGATTCCTAGTCAACTAACATTTATTGAGCAACTATATTTGCCAGGCAGTGAGCTCAGTGCTTTCACATATGCTGTTCTATGAACAGTTGCAGAAGCTCTGCCAGGAAGACATATTTTGGCCATAGTCAGATGAAGGGGATAAATGAAGGCCTCAATGCCACCCAGCTGTTAGTGGCAGAACTGGGACTCTTCCGTCATCTGGTTGCTACCCAAGACTAGTTTAAAGAATGGGATACACACGTCTCATCAGGGCCTGGGGCTTCTGCTGATGCGATAGCTCTGGAATGAAGTTTGCATAGAGCAGTTTAGCTCTGAAGACCAACCTTTCCATGCCCACTGGGTAATTGAGTGTCCAGATGTCAGATTGCTCCCCCAGCATGACCATTGGGAGGGGCCTGCCTTTATAGGAAGAACACAACTTTAGAAGACAGACCAGGGCACTAGACTGGAGCTACTGCTGGTGACTCAACCTTCTTGTTTCAGTTTTTGCATATTGATAATGGAGGCTTCATGCCTAGCTCACCAGGGTTGCTAAAGGGTCAAACTGTAAACCTATCAAGCCCATTAGAGTGTGGGTTTCACAAGAGCAGAGAATCTGCCTATTATGTTCACTGCTGTAACACTAGGACAGTGGCTGGCATGTAGTAAGTGCTTAATAAACACTTGTAGCATGAATGGACGCAGTCACTCTGGTTACCTTCCATTCTTCTCCCCATTGTGAACAGGCATTCTGCCACCATTTGGAATGTCCCCAGTGCCCAAGACACAGGAGGCTCAGGCCAAGGTTTTGTGGGACTTTTAAACTCGCGACTGAGAACAGCCTGTGCCACCTCAAATCCTTTTCCTGGCCATTACCCTTCAAGTAAAACTGCAGAAGCCAGAAGCTCTTCACCCTCCAAATCAGAGATTGAAAATAAGGTAAGTTACAAACTTTTTTTACTTTGGCAAGCAAGGATATTTTTTACAACCTACTGCTGCTATCATGTCATGAAAGAAAGGACATTTTAACATCAGAAATCAAGAGGACAGAATAAAAGACAGGACTTTACAAGAACAAACAGCTGAAAAACTACCATTTACATATCCCCCCAAAAAGGTTGGGCTTTAAACTTTTTTTGAATGCAGAAAAATGATAATGCAGGATTTTATTTTAATAATATCATATGGTGATTTTTTTCTTCTTATAAATTTGTCACCTTGAGGATCTATAGTCAAAACATAGTGACAATAATAATGATAGAAAACATCCCAGGTGGGTACATGGCTCAGCAATTTGCAAACCTTACCTCCTGAAGATACAACCTTGGAGATGGAAACATTACCCCAATATACAAATGGGGAAACTGAGGCTCCTGTCTTCTCCCTGATGGAGGCTACCCAGTTGTGTGGCCCAATGAGAGTTGCAGGATTGGGCCCTCCCAGTGCACACACCCAGGGTGGTGCATCCTAGAGCCTGAATCAGGCAACCCAGAACAGTCAGGAATATATTGGGGAGAATGCCACCCACTGCCAGGCAAGACTACATCCTAGCCCCACAGGAGTCCACAGACAGAGCCTGGGGCCCACTGCTCTAAATCACCCTCCATCACCAAAGCAAAAAACCCACAGCATTTTTCTGGGCCTTCAGACAAGGTACAAAGTCTCAAGAGACATTAAAATATCATTCTGAGGTATTCTGAGGAAAAAGCTAATATTTATTAAGGTAAATCTGATCTAATTTTGAGTAAAGATATCACAATGGGCATATTGATTTTTAAAAAGAAAAGTTACATTTTAAAAAGAAAAATACCAATTTTACAGGCAACCTCCAACCAGATTCCAGACCCATGGGATAACTCACAACAACTCTGGTTTTAAAAAAAAGTAAGAAGAAAGAAAGAAAAAAAATCTTGAAAAGGGGAATTTTTTTATACAGACATACAGAAAAGTAAATAAAATCAATTGAAAACACTAACAGAGAGCCATTCATTTTATTAAGTGTTATAAAAATGCCAAAAGGTACATCCTTATTCCCAGGTTCTAGGACTCAGGATATTTCTTTTAGTGAAAACTGACATCTATAAAGAGGAAAATACAAATAAAGAGTTAAATAATCAATGCTATTTTTGAAGGCCCTGGATGGTCATGAAATGAAAAGATATAATCTCATGAACTATGTAGTCAGGGTCTAACTTTCATGCCATCTCCAGTGCTGGGGCACAGGAGTTGTGATCTCTTTGCAGAGAAACTTCTGGAAGAAAGAGGATCCTCACTGGGACTCGGGATTGACTAAGATTCCCAATCAGTAAAAATGCCTGCGCTCCAAGTACCAATCAGGGTCCCAGCAGAAAATAGATGACACAATCCAATAGGGTCACCGAGGAGTGTTTATAAAGGCACAACTCATAGAGGGGAGGGCAGGGTGTAGGGAAGCCCCCAGGGACAGGGCAGGACCCTCAGCTTGAGGAAACAAGGGCAGGGGGCACATCCAGGAATCTGGAAACAGAAAAAACTGCAGTTTCTGACAAGGGTGTCTGCTAGTTCATGATGAGCCCACAGGAAGAGAAACGGGGAGATAGTATCATCCTCATTCTCCTTCTTTCTGGAATCTTCTACTGATGTCCCCATTGGCCAAACACAATTGGAGGTGAGAAGGCAGAAACCCAGGCACAGAGCTGGGGGTCTTGGGGCCAAGCATCTCCATTCACTGAGACTAATTTATTCAAGAGTTCAAGGACCCAGACATTTACTAGATCTAGATATGCATATTTATAGGACTATTTCTATCCAAATGAATGGATAGTTTTTACTCAAATAGGAAACCATTTAATACTTAGCTTTCTATGGCCAAACTTGGAGAAGAGGGTCAAAGGGCACTTTGGATCTAGTATAATACTACTCAGACTGACCTCAAAAGCAGCCCTAGATGGATTTCTTCAAGTGCCTAAAGAAAAGGGCAATCTGGACATACAAGTTCAAGTCCAGTAGAAGTGTTGGAATATAAGGGGTGCCCTGAGAACCTGAAAGTTGTGATAACTTCTCCCACCACTGTGAACAAGAGGGGTATTTCGCCAGTGGACAGAGGAGCCTAGTGGCCAAGGCAAGGTCACGATGGGTGCAGTATCAGTTAAACCCAGAGGATGCAATGGGAAAAACTTCGTTGAGCAGAATGAATGGGCCACCAGGGACTCTCTGGGGGAGACAGGAGGGACATGGGAGTTTAGGGAACCAGAGATCCATGGGAGGAGGCCCGGGGCCAAGTTGTCGCGCTCTCTCTCTCTCTCTCTCTCTCTCTCTCTCTCTCTCTCTCTCTCTCTCTCTCTCTCACACACACACACACACACACACACACACACACACATACACTGATGCCACCCTATCGGTTTGGCCTTGCAAGCAACCATCACACAGAAGCACACAGGATCTGCAAATGACTTTAAAATGCCCTGCCACTACCAACTTCAGGAAAATCTGACTGCAGTCACAGGGCTTTCAAAGAACATTTATCTTAATTTTGCAGCCCTCTTCTCTTACTCCTCAAATCTATCCAACCCCAGTTGACCCTGCGGTGACTTCCAGATAAACTGACAACCCTGTATAGCTGTCTCAAAACAACCACACATACACACTGTGTGCCAGATACTTCCACACATTCATTCAAATCACACGACGCTCTCAAGTGGGTTGTTCTTCTCACGTTTAAGATGAGAAAACTGAGGCTAAGAGTAATCAGGCAAGCCTGATTCCAATTCTAATTCCTTCTTTGTTATTCCACAGCTCCAGTTAAAATCAGAATAAAAAGACTGACTCCAGTTCCTTTGGGCTTTGTCATTCTGAACTCCCAGTCAAATTAGAGAGATGGCAGGCTGCTCCCAAATTGCTGAATGGCAGAGCAAACCTTTTGCACCCTCATCTTCACATGTCTTTCACGGACTACCTCAATCAGATGTGAACTGATATTCCTAAGAGACAAGCGTGGAAGGGGATGCTTCTGCATCTGTCTTTTGAGGAGCAAAGCAGCAGATCTCTCTGACAGCATAATGTTCCGTCATTCATTTCAGTTCATTTCAACTGAACTGACGGGTCTCCAGAAACTGTACCTCCTCCACCCTTTCCCACCCCCAGAAAGAGCTCTTGGAAAGACAGAGGCTGTCATGGGTGTGCCCCCAAGGAGTCCTCAAGAGCTGGTCTAATGAAGAGCAGATGAATGGAGCTGGGTTGCCCCAGAACCAGACCCTGAGACAGGATTTGAGTGTGACTAGTTTATATGGAAGGTGACTCCAGGTAAGAGAGTTGGGGGACATGTGGTGCAGGGAAGGGAGTCAATGCAGGTTTCCAATATGGGCAACAGGGACTCAGCCCTGCAGAGAACCTCTGGAAGACTGTGTAGAACATACTCAGAGCTGTCGCCCCTGCAGGCAAAGAACCTGGGTATTTATGCACTAATCCTTTCCAGTGTCTGGTTGAGGGCTACTCCCAGGGGCACTAACTCACTGGCAGTCCTACCCTCTGGTCAAGCATACTTCAAGTCGAGAATGCCATTGGGCAGAGTGACCAGGTGCTTGCAGAAGAAAACCATTAGCAGGGAATGGAATGGTGGGGGCAAAGAGATGTTTCAGGCACCACTGTGTCTGCTATCCCAAAGAGATTCCACTCTATCATCATTAGTCTCAGGTCTGGAAAGGTGTGAGAGAGAGAAGAGAGAAGAGAGATACCAGACAGGGGAGGCGGGGGACTATGAGGAACATGGTGGGGCTGTCTATTCACCTGTAGTCACTTTGAAATTATTTTATTTGGCATTTCTGCAAAACTGTTTACTCATCATTAAGTGAGAATAGTAACATTCCCTATCCCGTGAGGTCAAGAGTACTAAGGCACTGGGTGACAGGCCCAGAGTACCCTTTCCTGAGCTGCTGCAAAAAGACTGGGAGAGAGGCGCCCAGCACGAGTATCAGATCACCTTCAGCCTCGTCCTCAGATCTCACTGCAAAAGTCCCTCAACTGTCAATTATATGGAGGCCACCTGAGCCCTGTTGGTTTCTGATACCCAGATCCTGCAAGTCCCTTCATAGCACTGGACTCTGCCTCCAACCCCCCTCAGTCACCCCTAACAAGGCCTCCTCTGTTCCTGATGCACTGGCCACCGCTGCACTGCTTCCCAAGTGCCCTCAGCCTCGAGCCTACCTGGAATTGGGTTTCTCTGAGGTTGGTCCTCTCCTTAGGTCTGGGGGGCCACCAACAGTGACTTACCCAGGATCGATGTAGCAGGGAGGCTAGAAGGCAAGCCCAGAGCACTGTCAGAGAACACTGCTTCCATCTTAGACTCTTTTCCTACTCAGATTTGAGAATAAATGTTTGCTGATGCTAGGTCTTTTTGAAAATGCATTCGCATTTGCTAGGACATCGTAATGGACTGAAATTAGCTCCAAGTTGACTGGTGGAGAAATGTAAGGGGTGATAGATTCTCTTAGGGGCACGGGGCCAACGAGCAGCAGTCCCCACACCCACTGCATTTGGCATCTTTATTAAGGATGTGCTTGAAGGAGCATGAACAGTGTGCTTCATCAGTTTTTTTAACTTAAAACAATTTTTTTTTTACAAATATTACATGTTTATGAGAGATAAAAGCAGACAGGCCAAAGGAAAATTAAGAAAAATCACTCCTCATCCCACCATGCTGAAATAACCACTCTTAAACATTTTTGTGCAAACTTCTCATACCTAAATGTATATGCAAGTATATAAATAAATATCTAGCTGAAATTCTGGACCTACGTACAGTGTTTTGTTTTTTTTTCCTTTGTTGGTTAAAGCTTTGATATAAACAGTTTTTGTCCTGAAAGGACTGGCCTGGCATTGACCTTAGGAGTAGATTATTTATTTTGGGAAAACCCTTTGAATGGGCTTTTTGTTACAAAACGTTAAGCAAGTAACTGCCTCCCATGGCCCTGGAGGAATGGATTGATACGGAACTATTGTACAAGATGCTGTTGTGTCTGCTTAGAACTATTAGACAAGGCCTGCCCAGTTCACTGAAGGAGAAATGAACATTTGTAGCATCAGCCACTGCCAGGAAAGAAAGATCCCAGGAAAGCAAGCAAGGCCCTAGCAGATGAGTCATGGAGGGGGCAACAAGGAACACCTGCCTTCCTCTTCCAGGTCCTATGGCTATTGGGCCAGATCTTGGGAAGCTGAGATGTCTCAGGACATTTCTGGTGGTGAGGAGGCCAGCCTCCTTCTCAGGAGGACAATGTGAACAGACAATGCCCTGGTCAGAAATGACCAGATGATCCTTTGAGGGAGGCTCTTTTCCTACAGCCATATAGCACTGAGGTCTGGAGGTCACCTGTAATTTATAATTTATATTATTAGTTGAAATATGTTCCCACAAGGTGATGAAGTCTGAGACATCCTGGTTACAAACAGATATTTGACAGAAGTAGAAATGAGTTCTACCTGCTATTTTGAAATCTGCCTCCCCACCACCACCTCAGCTCTGTATCCTGTGCATCTTTCCGTCTCAATAGCTATAGATATTGTCACTTTAATAGATGAATCATATTCCTCTTTACACATGCATAATCACAATTTATTTAAACATTGCCTTTTGTTGGAGCAACCTGAAAGCAAAGTGGTTTTGAGATAAGCAAAGTAGGAATGTGGAGAAAGGCAAGTGTTGGCCTTTAACTATAGAGTGATTTGGGACTCTGAGAGCAGAGTCCCCTTGCTTGGTCTCAGAGTTATGATCATATGCTTAGCCATGCCTCTCCCTCGCTCTGATCCTGACCCTGCCAGTCCGTGGCTCAGTCCTGTGACACTCCTTACCCGGCTTCTTCTTACAGAGTAAGTATGAGCACACAGGCCAGCTGCAACTGATTGCCCTGTGTGCTTGGCAAACCTTCTCACTCCACGCAGTGAGACCCTCAGCTTTAAGTATATCATTTCTTCAGCTCATAGAATATCTCACACTTCCTTCAAGGTGAGTTACAGACCTCCTGCTGACCTGGTTCTCTATGTCTCTGTCCCTTTCTCTCCCTTGGTGTGTGTGTCTCTCTCTGTCTACCCCCCGACTCAACACTCACACACATACACATAATTTTTTTCCACACCTCTTTTTGTTTGTTTTGATCAGAAAGTGATAACGTCACACAGTGTCTATACCAACATCATGCATATTGAATTCTTTCGATAATATATGGTAGGTTGTCCACATGTATTTATCTCCTCTTCTTCCCGAGACTTCACAAAAAATGATAGCAATGAAATTTTTTTAGAGGACAAAGAGAATAGTGACAGGAAAAAAAAACGAGAATTTAGGAATTTTTAGGAGCTGCAAAGCAAATGGGTTTGGTAACTTTGAACAGGGAGAAGGAGGCTACACCGGAAAGTCCTTGTGGAAGTGAATACCCACGAGAGCAGAGAGAAGACAGCTGATTTGCTTTGTGCGGCCCCTGGAGAGATCAGGACCTGGAGGCACTAGAATACCATGTAGGGCAGGAGCAACACTCAGGGTCACAAGCACAGATTAGTTGAAAGTCTGTCAATTTAATGACCAAACTCTCCTGTGGATTGTATAGATTGTTCACTGACAATTCAATTCCACCCAGCTTCTTCCTTCCTAACAGATCCCTGCTTTTGTGAGTGTATCAGTTCCTTTCCCATGAAGCATATGCTTCAAGGAAAGAGCTAAACCCTAGATCTAAGGGATGGATCTTGATTGGTCTAAGCCAGTAAGTACATGAATGTTCTTATGGGCTCAAGGGGGTGCCTCATGTCCCAGGTTAGTCCAAGGAGGTAGAACAAAAGTGCTAGGAGAGAGAGATTTTCTCTAGCTTTCTTCAACTGAATGAGGACTTCGAAGTGCAGCGCTTCTCAAACTTTCACGTGCAATCATCTGATGATATTAAAATCCAAGTCCTTTAAAAAATTTTTTCATTTTAAACATGTGGGGTACAATTCAGGGTTAGGTATACAAATGTTCATTATGTAGGTACCCTTGTTGATAAGGTATGCCCCTCCTTCCCGGGCAGTTTCTCACTACTGCCAATCCTGCCTCCACCTTCCCCTAGCAGTTTCCCACTACTACCAATCCCTTTCTTAAAGTATTATGATAGTTGTTCAAGATCCACTTATGAGTGAGAACATGTGATACTCGGTTCTTTGTTTTTGTGATAGATTACTCAGTATTATAGACTAAGTCCATTCAAGTCGCTGCAAAGTTTATAATTTTGTCCTTCTTTAGAGCTGCATAATATTCCATTGTGCATATGTACCACATTTTTTAAATCCAGTCCTCTTTTGATGGGCAGCACAGTTGGTTCCATGTTTTTGCTATTGCAAATAATAAAATTCAGGTTCTTATCAGTAGGTCTGGAACAGGGCTTGAGATTCTGCATATATAACAAGCTTTGGGGCAATACCAATGCTGCTGGTCAAGGCACACTTGAGTAGCAAAGGCATAACTCAAGCAACCTTAGTAGTGAAATTTTGTGGTTGTGAAGGAACCAGCCTATTTGAATCAGATGCTGAAGAGAGCCAAAAGCCTGATGCTAGATGAGCCACTGATCCACACCTGGAATACTTCCTACCTTTGAGCTTCCAGTTATGCTGGGTAATACTTTTGCTTAAGCCAGATAAAGTCAAGGTTCTGAAAATTACAGCTAAACCCTGGGGAGTGGGTGTTATTCTCTGGAGAAGGAAAATGAGAGGATCAGATTTACGGGCATCAGGTATAGGAGAACTGAGAGCCAAGTACAAGACTGAAAATAGGAATCACTTAAAAGTCTACACATAAATAAACCACAAATTATAAAAATCTTAGAAGAAAATATAGGGAACACCCTTTTGAACATTGGAGTAGGCAGTGAATTTATGACCAAGTCCTCAAAAATGAGTGCAACAAAAGCTAAGATACACAGGTAGGACCTTATCAAACTGAAACGCTTTCATGTAGCAAAACAAAGTAAAGAGACAACCCATGAATGAGAAAAAATATTTGCAAGTTATGCATTTGACAAAGGCCTAACATCCAGGATCTGTAAGAAACTCAAATGAACTGAAAGAAAAAAACAAACAAACCACCCCATTAAAAAGTGGTCAGAGGATGTGAGCAGACATTTCTCAATGCAACCAACAAACATATGAAAAAATGCTCACCCTCACCAATCATCAGAGAAACGCAAATCAAAACTACAATGAGATACCATCTAACACTGGTAAGGATGGTTATCATTACAAGTCAAAAAACAATAGGTATTGGCCCAACTGTGGAGAAAAGAGAATGTTACTACACTGTTGGTGGGAATGTAAACTCGTTTCAACCTCTATGGAAAGCAGTGTGGCAATTCCTAAAATAATTAAAAACTGAACTTCCATACAATCTCGAAATCTCTCTCCTGGGAATATACCAGGAGGAATATAAATCACCCACCAAAAATACACCTGAGCCCATGTTTATTGTCACACTATTTACAATAGCAAAAACATGGAACCAGTCCAGATGCTCATTGAAAGTGGACTGGAGAAAGAAAATATGGTATAAATACACAATGGAAGACTATACAGCCATAAAGAAGAGTAAAATCATGGCCCTTGCAGCAACTTGGATGCAGCTAGAGACCATCAATGAACTAACACATAAATAAAGAACCGAATACTGCATGTTCTCACTCATAAGTGGGCCCTGAACACCAGTCACGCTAGCACAAGAGTGGGATTGGCAGACAATGTGCACTGCTTGGGAAGGGAGGGAGGCACATAGCAACACAAAGAGTACCTGCTCCACTACCAAAAAAAGAGAGGGACAGCTACAAGCCCAAACTTCACTGGCATGCAGCCTACTGATGTAGCAGTAGCATTGTGTATTAGGAGAGAAAATATACAGCAATTTAATAAAAGGTTTAGAAGATAAACATAATAAAATATATTAGAAAGCAGAAGAAAAAGAGAGAGATGAAAAATATGGAAGAAAACACAAGAGCTTTAGATAACCAATCCAGAAATCCAATGTCTGTCTAACAGAAGAAATACAAAAAGAGAATAGAGAAAAAAGGAGTGAAAGAAATTTTCAAAAAACTGATTTTAGCCAGATGTGGTAGCGAGCGCCTGTAGTTCCAGCTACTTGGAAGGCTGAAATGGAAGGATCGCCAGAGCCCAGCAGGTCAAGGCTGTGGTGGCCGGGAGCGTGCCACCGCACTCCAACCTGGGCGCCAGAGTGAGACTCCAACTCAAAAAATAAAAAAAGTTAAAAAAAAAATTTTTTTTTAACTGATTTAACAACACTTTCTGGAACTAGACTGCATCTTCTACTTCAGGGCTTATATCAAATTTTAGGACACCAGGAATAAAGAATAGATCTGAAGAGATATCAAAGAGAAAAACACCTCATCAACAAGGGTAACTGCATAATGAACATTTGTATACCTAACTCTGAATTGTACCCCACATCTTTAAAATAAAAAAATTAAATGTAAAAAAAGAGAAAATCATACTATATGCAAAATAATAATCAGAATGACATTTAATGCCCCAAGAACAGAACTGGAAACTAGAAGATGATGAAGGAATGCCATAACATTTTGAAATAAAATGTTATTTTCAGCCTTAAAATTTACCTTCAGCCAAATTAGAAAATGTGTGAGGATAAAATAAAAACACTTTTGACATAAAAGACTCAGAAAAAATTACCTTCCATGCACCTTTCCTTAAAAAACTACTAGAGGATGTGCTCCAGCAAAATTAGGGAGGAATACAAGAAAGAGGAACACAAAGGATCAAGAAATGGTGGATCCAACCCAAGACAGAGGCAAAGGAAGTCCTAGAGGATAGCTGTGCAAAAAGGCCTAAGGAATAACTGGTATCATTTTAAGCAAAAAGAAATAACTATTTACAACTGAGATCTCCAGAATTTTTTTAAATGGGAGGAAATGATAAAATATGTGATATGATAGAATATTTTTTAAAACTAACAATGGATAGATGGTATATCTGATTTTGATAATTTAAAAGAGGTATATATAGAAAATATGCAAGTGAAATAGCTAGGCAATTATTAACTCTAAAGAAAATCAAAAACTGTCTAAGAAGGGAAATACAGCTATAGTAAACTCCGACTACTTATTTTAGTGAAAATGATGATAAAACTTTATTGGGATATAGAGTTGGGGTGAGGTTGAGAGGCCTTCTATGTGAGACAGAAATTACTCCTCCCATAAATCAAGAAACAGAAATACTGTATAGGCATAAACATAGGGGTACAGAATTAAAGTAAATACCAGGAGAAACACCTAAAAGAGTAAAATGATCAGATCAGGGGCTGCTCTTTTTCATTATACACCTTTTGATATTTGACTTACTTTTAATCATGTACATTGTTTTTAAAAATCTTTTCAGAAATTAAGATTTTTTAAAATAGTTAATTTTTAAGTTGCTGATTGAATGAATGAGATCACCAGGCCATGAGCCAAAAACCTGGGTTCTCTTTTGATCCCCTAAATAATGAGCTGAGTGGCCGTCAGCAGGGCATTGTGTCTCTCTGGGGTTCTGTCCAAGGTTGAAGCTCTGTCTTTTCTGAGCTTCCTTCTGTGTCTCAATGACCTAAAGACCCACTGGAGTCAGACAGGCCTGGATTCCAGATGTGATCCCATCACTGGGTCTCTTTGAAGAAATTACCTATCTTTTCCCTCTCCCGGTCTCTGCTTCTGTAAAATGAGAGTAATGATACCACTTTCAAAAAGGGCATCAAGGGGGTCACGTGTGCTGCTGTGTCCCTCATGAGGCCTTCTACATGCTCAGTAGATATCAATAATTGAACCACGTGGGCTGGAGAACAATCAGATTAAAACAGGCAAGATAGGGTCAGGGGAGTGAATGCCAGGAAGCTGTCTGACCACAGGCAGGGGAGGGGCCTGATGGCACAGTATTCCTCTGGGCTGGACCTACCTAAGTCCATCTCAGTTGCTGTACCTGCCCCAGGACCACTAAAACTGGGATGAAAGTTTTTCCCCGCCCCCCTTCATTTTCATATTTAACATTTGCTTAACAGAGAGAGAAGGATTTTTCTTTCTGAAAGTTCGGTCTGTGATTTCTGTGCCCCCAGTGGCCTGTGGAATCCCGTTCTGCTCAGGCGAGAGCACTCTTTTCAAGCTGTCAGTAGGGGAAAGATGACAAGGCTTTAATGAAGTCAAGTCATCATTTTTTCATGGTGCACAAGGCTGCAGGCCGGCAGAGAAGATGGAGATGGTTTCTTTTGCTTTGGTCTTCTCCCTGATGCCCCTACATTCTGTCCTCAACCCTCAGTAGCTGCCTCACATAAACAAGCCCAATGCTGCGGGGGTTCCCTGAGGCCACTGATTGGATGGCTAAAGAGGCACAGAGGTCTGATGCCATTAATCACCCAGACGTGGCACTGGCGGATTCTTGGCTCAACTGGGAGCTCCCTCTCCTCCCTGCCCCCAAGAGAGAGAATCTGTCGATTTCCTCCCTGTGATTCAACCAGCAGCTAATATTAACATGGCTTAAATCATTGAGACTCCCAGAAGTCAGGTTTTTGCTGGTTTTCCTACAAATGAGCCACCAAACTTAGCCAGAAATGCTTTCTATTTAAATAAAGACTACGCATTCATTTGGAAAAAAATATATTTCAAGGTCTAGTTAATATATCTGATTCCCTGAACTCCTCCCACAGTCCTGTATAATTCAAAAGCCCCAGTGAAAGGAGATACTCATCTGCTGATAGGAATTCACATCCCTGAAAGGAGAAAAAAGCCTTCTTTTATGCAGAGGATTGCTTTGGTTACAGCTGTGAACATCTTTGAAGAACTTGCCATTTGTGCAGTGTGGGGTGGGGGAAGCAAATGCAGAGGATTAGTCTATGACCCCCATCTTCCTAGGGCAACACAATGATCTCCTAGGCAATGGTCTAGGTCAGTGGTTCTTATACTTCAGCAGGTAGCAGAAACCCCTAAAGGGCTTACTAAAATGCAGATGGATGCCCCTCCACACCCCTGCTGCCATAGTTTCTGATTCAGTAGGTGTGGGGTTGGGCCTGAGAATTTGCGTGTGTGACACATTCCCAAGTGATGCTGATGCTGCAGGTCTGGAACCATCCTTTGAGAACCAGTGCCCTGGACGACCTGATTGGTCATGCCTGTGAGTTCCTTCTGAGGGGACTCTGCTGACAGCTTGCCTTCTTCCCACTCTTCCTCCTGCCCCACTCAATTACAGTATCCTCTTCTGAGCTGGTACAAAGCACAGCTTGGAGCCCACGGGGAACCTCAGCCCCAGCCTCTTACTTGCAGGTTCAGCATTGGGGCAGTCTGGTGGCTTGGGATGAGCCCTGGCCATCTGCATGCCCAGTGAGTCACACACATTCCCAGCTCCCACAGAGTGGATTCAACCCAGCAGCTGGGATTTGCCTTGGTTTTCTGGTCTAGCTTTTCGGTTTCCTTGGGACAGAAACCTACCCACAATACTATAACCCTTAACGGAGGCCCTAACACCCTACTGGCCCTTGCCATCTCTACCTCTTTTTAAGATCTTGGACCCGGTGTCCTGTCTTTTTTATCCCTCAGACAAAGGTTGGACAATACCCCCACTGGATAGGAAGCCCTGTCTGACTTAAAGGACTGCAGTCACATGCAACACTCACCCATCCTAGGGTGGGCTTTCCAGGGAATAACATCTTTAACACTGGCTCAGTTCTATAGACATGGGATTCTGATGCTCATTAGAATATTCTGAAGCAGCAGTTCTATCCCCAGCCTCGCCCTTCCTGGCATCTCAGTCACCTCTGTCTCTCTCTAACTGAGCTCCCACCATGTCTACCCCAGTACCTAACTCTCACACAGTTCTTCCCTTCCCAGCAATATCTTGGTTATGACACCTGTACCTGCACCTCCTCCTTGTCTCTTGGGGGCTTCTTTCATGATAATGTCCATGACCAAGGACCCTCCATGAAGTAGTCTCCATCTTGATGCCATTATTTCTTAGCCCAGCCTTGCAGGGGCTGCCTAATTTCCTTGCTACCCTTGCCATGGCCAATATTGAGTTGTAGTTTCAAGACCTCTAGCTTTATGGTGAAGGACATGAGCTCCAGGGACAGACAGACCCGAGTTTGATTTTCTGCTCTTCCACTTGCTAGCACTATGACCCTTGCAAGGTATTCAGCCCCTCTGAGTCACAGTTTCCTCATCTAACACCTAGTCCACAAATGGGTGAGGATTAAACAGTATCTAGTTCATAGGATGGGTGAAAATTCAATGAGCTAAGGCATATAAGGTGATGTGTTTGACTTCCTGTTGCTGCTGATGCTGCAACTAACTCCCCTAAACTTAGAGCCTTAAAACAACAGAAATGTATTTTCTTACAGTCCTGAAGGCTGGAAGTCTGAGATGAGTCTTGAGGGGCTAAGATCAAGGTATCAGCAGGCTTGTTCCTTCTGGAGATTTCAGGGGAGAATCCACTCTTTTCCTCTTCCAGCTTCTGGTGGCTGTGACATTCCTTGGCTTGTAGCCACATCACTCCAGTTTCTGCTTCCACTATTGCATTTTCTTCTCCCCTTCTGTGCCAAGTCTCTGTCTGCCTTTCTCTTATAAAGACACATGATTACATTTAGGGTCCACTCAGACAATCCAAAATAATCTCCCCATTTCCTGATCTATAACCTAATTGCATCCGCAAAGTCCCTTTTGTCACATAAGGTAACAATCACAGGTTCCAGAGATTAGGACCTGGATATTTGGAGGGACCATTATGCCGCCTACTGCAGGTGCTAAACAGAGTACCTGGCATGTAGATGCTCCATAAATTAATGTTACTATTCTTATTACTGTTATTATCATTACAATGTTCATCCTCTAAATCTATACAAACATTATTCCTGTGATTGTCACACTGTCAACAAAGGGTTGTGTTTCTATAGGTCCAAAGAGCACAATTATGTGAGGCTTGAATAACTAACACCCAGAACGTTTAGCCATTTATACCATCTATAAAATTCTTCCTTCCCTCTACACACTCCTAGCAGGAGATAGGAAATCTCAGTAGGGTGCAATAAAAGCCCCTCCAGGTAAACTTTTAACTAACAGTTTATCAGAGTAAGATAATGCTCTAATGAGTCCTCTGAGCTCTCCAGATTCAACCCTGCACACGGCTTCATGGCCACTACACCTGCGATTTCTTTCAAGGATATGGCTGGGCTCTGCTTTCCTGTGAGCTGGTTAGAGCTGAGCAAAGCCCCGGGGGCTCTTACCCAGGAGACAGTTGTGCATCAACTGTCTGCTCTCACATCTGTCCACAGCTGTCCAGAGAGCACTTCCACAGGCTCATTGGATGAAACTTTTCCTAAGCCCCTCTTGGAGCTATAGAGCTTGTTGTCTCATTTGAACACTAGACACTGATAGAAGTGACTGTGCTGAGTCACAGCATGGGTTGATTAAGTCCTGGTCAAGAAGTGGCCAATTCTGAACCAGGTTGAGTTCATGATTCCAGAAAGTCATGGAACCACCAAGGCCGATGAGATGAGTCACCAGAAGTACAGACCAAAGGGTGCACTGGTCAAGTCCAGGAGTCAAGATTCGCCCTTGGAGAAAAAGCCAGGACAGAAAGAGACTGTGATCAGACCTGGGAGGAAGGGAGAGCTGTGGTCATCTGACTAATTCTGGATCTATTTTTACCAGGACCTATTCTGAAGGATCAGCTCTTGCCCATGAGTTCAAAGATCATGAATACTTTATACTCGGCACCCTCAAGCATTTGGAGTCTCAAAATGCCCAGGACTCTTCTCATGGGGAAGTCTATGCCCAGATGGCTCCCTAAGGCTGGAGGTGACCAGTGGTCAATTGTGCCAAGATAAACAATTGTGCCAAGTCCGTGGTACCACCCACACTGCCCCCAGGAACACATTCTTGGATGTCTCTCTCCTTAGTTAAAGTCTCTTCAACACCACAGTATATCTTCTAGGTGCAGAGCCCTTTTGCCCATCAGATGCTCTCAAGGCTAACATGGGGTCTGCAGGACACTCACCAGCTCTCACAGTGTGAGACCTAGAACCCCATGGGCTCCAGCCCTGGCACCCAGCTCAGGTCCAGAGGCATCATCTCTGCCAAGTTCTCTGCTTAGGACTTTGAAGGAAATTTCAAGTTGAGTCAGTCAGGGCAAGCTCAACTGGGCCTGCCTTGCTCCCACCCTTTGATTTGTCCCTTAGCCTTGTTCATGATTCATAAGGTGGGTTCTTCCTATCTCTTCCCCTCTTCGGAAGTCTTGTCACCTCCACTCCCCTCTAACCTACATCCTCCACCCCACACCCATCTCCAACAGACTCTTTAACTTCTGACTTCATGGCAGCATCAAGGCTCCCAGATGGGAACCCCCCCACCACCAACTCTGGCTCCCACATTTACTTCATGCTTCCTTCATGAAAGAAAAGGGCAATGGATCATGAACTGAGTGCTGGGATCTAGAGTTAGACCGTCAGGGTCAAGCACAAGTTCTGTCTCTTACCAGCTGTGTGACCTTAGGCAAGTTATATCATATGCAGATGGGATGGCAGCAGTATCTTCCACCTCACAGAGCTGCTGATGAGTCAGTGAGTTCACACACATAAAACACAGTGTCCCGAGCACGGTAGCGTATGCTTGTAGTTCTGGCTACTTGGAAGGCTGAGACGGAAGGATCACCAGAGCCCAGCAGATCGATGCTGGGTGGCCATGAGCATGCCACAGCACTCTAGCCTGGG
>NW_007232534.1:135439-162453 GCF_000164805.1 Carlito syrichta
CAGAGCTGACCTCTAGGACATGCACCCTGGGTCCCATTCTCCATCCTGAGGAAGCTCATCTGTTAAACACACACACACACACACACACACACACACACACACACACACACACACACACCACTCACATACATATCTTCAACATCTCCCTCTCCTCTGGATCCTGCTCCTCAGTCTCCAGACAGGGTTAAGTCTTCTCACACAAAGAAAAGCCTCTTTCAATCTTTTTTTAAAACTACCACCTTATTCTCCTCCTCTTTGTGCTAGGGAACTTCCAGAAGGAGTGGTTTTTCCTCGACTGCAGGCTTCATTCACTGACAATAGAGCCACTGTAGGTTTTTACTGCTTTCTACCAGATGTCTGGTATCTCTTAGGGACATCTCAGGATAATGAAGTCCTTGAGTGTTTGCAAGCTCTCTCGCTGAGATGTTCGTTTTCTGTCTGCTGAGTTTATTTGGGTGGTCTAACATCCTATACCTTCTATATAAGTGGAGGTAGCAATTTACCACTAGCAGTTAAGATTGCTGTGCTGGGTGACTGGAATCAGCCCCAAGATAGAGTCAACTCTCCAAGCCTCTCCCTAGAGCCCTCTGAGGATGAACCAGCCTCTTAAAGGAATCAAGGCTGGAGGTGGCATTGGGTGACACAAGTGGGCTGATGCAAGAAGGCAGAAAAAATGGAAAGGTAAATGCTGAGAAGCAATCTGGCTTAAACTATAAACAAAATGGAGAGGCAAGCAGTAGTCATCGTTTTTCCACTAAATTCTGAGGAGAAAAAAAAATCCTCTAATGCCTGAAGTCTCAACAAAGAAGATGAGGCGCAAATAAAAGAAAGCTTTTTCCAATGTTATATCTCGAAGGATGAGGGCAGGGTTGCAGAGCAGGGAGAGGATTTGTTTGTATCCCTTAGGAGACATGCTTAGAGAGGAATGCAACCGCACCCTGGGATGGCAAAGACCCTCTACCAAACATCCACAGACCCAGAAGGCTCTAGTCTACACAATCCTACTTGTAACACCAACATCCCATAGGCCTTCAAGAGGCACTGTTGTTTGAGGTACCATGACATGTTAGGGTCATGAGTTCTGGAGTCCTGGAGACCGTGCTTCATACGTCCACAGTGGAGAGGAGCTTCCTCGTCCAGCCTCATCTCATGCCACAAGACCCAGGGGGCTCTACCTTCAAGAATACCTCCAGGACAGAATACAACTGACACCCCCAACTCACCCCATGCAGCACCCAGGTGGGCATGTGCCATCCACAGCCCTTCTGCCCCCATTCACTTGACTTAAACATACTCATACTCATCCCTTTGAATGGAGTGTATCAGGATCTGCTTCCCTTCATACCAGAAGCTCCAGAGCATAACTCCTGCACCTTCAGCTGCTTCATAGGAACTAACACATAGTAGGTTCTACTATATCTCAAATCAATGATGAATAAATGACTCTTTGGTCACAATCAATATGCATACTATAATACCTAACATTTATAGGATGCACATTATGCATATTCTCACAAAAGCCCTAAGAGCAGTTGCCATTATTAATCCCATTTTACAAATGTGGAAGTCAATCTCCAGAGAGCTTCATTACCTTGCTTTAGGATACACAGCTAGAAAGTGGCGGAGCTAGGATTTGAACCCTCACAGTCTGACACCAGAAGTGGGGCAGTTAACTAGTACTTTCACTGCTTCTTAAATATTTAAAACAGGTTTTCTCACTGGGATTGCCAAAAGCACCTGTGAGCAAATTAGTGAGAATACATTAGATGTTGAGAAGATTGGATTTTTGTTTGAAATGACTTATTGCACCAAGGAGACCAGGGGTGTCTGGTCAGAAGCTGCAGTAAGGAAGAGACAGAAGAGATGGAAGAAACCATTTACAGTGTCGTATTGATAGAAGCCTGGGGTATTAGGCAAAGGGCTTGGCCCAGGGTGAGTGAAAGGAGGAAAAGAGACACTCATCAGACCTCCCTAGACCCAGAGGGACATTTGTGAAAGAGACTAAAGATGAGAGACAGGGACAGCTTGGCCTGTGTAGGCTCCACACCTAGGGAGGCTGGTGCCTCAGGGGCCATCAAGAAAATGGGAGAGTTTGAATTCACTGGGGCTGTATCTTGGGTGCATAACATGGTAAGGAAAGGGCAACCATCAGTCCCAATCCTGGGGGCTGAAGAAATATGGCAGTCTTGGCCTGGAGGTGTTACCATGCACATAGAGGAAACAGGCAGAAGCCTCGAGATAGTGTGATTCCACATGGTTCCACCAGCCAGCAGCTGGAATTATGAGGGCAGGGCTCGTCCCCTGAAATAGTGAGCTGAAGAGATCCAGTTAGGCTGACAAGGTCCTAGCAAAGCAGGTGGGGACTCAAAGCAAGCTCTAGTCCATGCAAGGGACTAGAGCAATTGGGAAATTGAGACAGGCGTGCAATCATACTGAGAGGGTTTAGCTGGGTGAAGGATAATGAGGGGAGGAAAGCTCTGGATTTGTGGGGTCTCAGGACCAGCCACTCCCGCCCCTCCAGACATCACCCCGAGAGCAGCAGATCCAACCCCAGATGCTGCTGCTGGTGTGACTAGGCTCCTCGCAGGCAGCCAGGCTGAGTCATGAGGCTGAGCCCGCGGGTTAGAGAGTGTTAGTGTCCGCAGCTGAGCAGGCCTTGGGGCAACAGGGACTGCCAAAGGGGCAGGGAGTATCTCATTTATTCACTCTCCATCCATCCAACATTTAACTGAAATCTACATGTCAGACACTCTGCTGGGTACTGTAGAAATTAAGATTTTTAAGATCTGTTCAGTGCATTCATGGAGCCCTCCAGCAGCAGACTTCTGACACTGAGTTAAATTGACAACACTCAGTCAGCTTGAGGACATGTATCGAGAAGTGGTAGAGAGAGTCAGAAGGTGGCTGTGATGATGGTGTGTGTGGCCAATAGCAGACGGTTTAGCATGCCATCTGCATGGGTATTCAATATGAGTTGTATAAAGATTAGGCTGATGGCTGCTTTCTAAAATAAGCTATATGGCAGGCCCCTCACCTGCTCACCCTGTGAAAGAATTCAGTGAAGCAGTTCAATAAGCCATTTCTCTCTACACAATGAGTATCAGATGATCTTCGCCCAGACTGAGCCACGCTGCCATGACCAGTGTGGCAACTAACCAAAGGACAAAGTATCCCTTAGTCCAGAGGGAACTGAGTGACTCTCCGGGGTTAGGGGATAGGACAGAGTTGTGTTGGGAGGCTGATAACTGCTAGCCCCAAGGCTGGGCTTGCCCCATACTCTTCACCACTGACCTCTCCTGGGCGGACCAAGGAGGACTTGAGGACCACACTACTTGCCCCAAAACACTATCTACACTCCAAGTCAAGTTCTCCCTCATTGTAGATCACAAAGGAACAGTTGATAAAAATTCATATGTGTTTTAAAAATATATTCATTACTCTCTCCTCCCCTTACGGAATTTAAGTTTCCTGAATGCAACCATCTGCTCTGCCTTGCTAATTATTGTATCATTAGAACCTAGAACAGAGCTAGTGATATAGTAGAAGCTTTTTAATATATTTTGTTAAATATAGTCTTTGTATGTATGTATGAATGAATGAATATTTTTAAGACCCTGACTGGCTTGGGTACCAGTCCCAGCTCAACTACGTATTAACTCTATATTTTGTTACCTTTCAAAAACCTAACTTCTGTTTTCTCATCTGTAAAATGGGGAAAATAATAGTATCTCCCTTATAGAGTAGTTGGGAGAATTCAGTAAGTAATGCATGCAAACACTCAGTATCCCTTAGTCCAGAGGGAACTGAGTGGCTCTCCAGGGCTAGAGGATAGAAGAACAGAGTTGTGTTGGGGTGGGGTTGATAACCGCTAGCCCCAAGATTAGGCTTGCCCCAGACTCTTGACCATTGACTTCACCTGGGAGGACCAAGGAGGACTTGAGGACCACATGACTTGCCCCAAAATGCCGCCTACACTCCAAGTCAAGTCCTCCCTCATTGTAGATCACAAAGGAACAGTTGGAGTAAGGAGTCCATAAGAGGGAGCTTGATCATGATTATCGTTGTGATGTTACCTAAGGGCTTCCCCCCGGAACCTCAGATAACCAGGGAAATACATATCTGTACGCACACACACATGCACACACGCCAAGCAGGCTGGAGGGGGAGCAGCCTATACCAAAGGTTCTCAAAGTGTAGTGCCTGGAGCAGCAGTATCAGCATCATCTGGAAACTTGTAAAAAATGCAAATTCTCAGGCCCACCCCACACCTACCAAATCAGACACTCTGGAAGTCTGAAAGGTGATGTGGATGCACACACATTTGGGAATCCTGGGCCTAGAGCAAGGGGCAGATGACAAAGATCAGATTCCTGGTCAGACTGCCAGTGGCTTCCTCCAATGCCTAAAGAAAGGCAGAGAAGGCTCTGGGCAGTGCCAGGTCTGATACCAGCAGACCTCCCCATTTTGAACCCATTGGCCTGACCTCATCACCGTGTTGCTGGCAGGGGAGTTTGGCCTCCTTCTATCACAAAGAAAGTGCCTTTGGCTATGGGAAGAGCAACGTTTGCTAAGCTATACCACCACTGGGACTGGTTCTCTGCTCAGCATCCCATGCACCTGCACAGACAGGGATGGGCTGAGCAGAGGTACAGCAGGAAACCAGAATGAAAACAAGAGGCAAAATATCACAGGACTGTGTCAACCTGAGTATCCATGTGTGCTGGGGATCTGAGACAGGGGCAAGGAGATTTCTGCTTAAAGAGTGCTGAGGATGCCCTCGTGGTCCATCAGAAGAGCTATAAGAGCTGGCTTAACAGCAGCCACAAGCAAGAGCAATTGGCTGCTTAGTACACAGCCGTCAGCTACTACCAGAATCCCCAGAAAGTCTGTGGGAGAGAAATTTGGAGCTCTACCTGGGAGCAAGAGGTATCAGAGGAAGGTCTGTGGCAGACAGGTTAGGCCGTGAGGCCTAAGCTCCGCATGGAGGCAAAGACTCCTCATGGAGTCTTTGAGTGTTGGTGAGTGGAGCAGCTGCTTGTTAGAATCACCTGGGGAGCTATAAACTTGACCA
The DNA here is from genome assembly GCF_000164805.1 of Carlito syrichta. NCBI lineage: Eukaryota > Metazoa > Chordata > Mammalia > Primates > Tarsiidae > Carlito > Carlito syrichta. Next base: position 140,511 of record NW_007232534.1, read on the forward strand.
TTGCCCAGGCTCTAACCCAGTAGATTCTGAGTTTGTCTGAGGTGAAAAGTATGAAAGTAGCTCTTTTTGCTTTTTTCCATTTCTTCACCCATTTCTACCTGATTTTTTGTGTGTCTGTGTGATGAGGCTTGAATCTGCACCCACCCCACTTCCCTCCCCTCAATTCTCAAGGGCTATACCACCTGCCTTTCTGCATGCTCCCTGTGTTTGTTGTTCATATATCCTGAGGGATCTTGTTGATGTTTCCAGCAGTTTCTATGCTCAGAAGACATGCTGTTCCTAGTGGGATGACCACCCTCTAATTAGTTAAAATGTTTCCTCCTTACTGTTGGTACCATGACAAAAGAGCAATGAAAATGGCCTTTGCCCAGATGAGCCCTCTCTGAGTGGGGCTTATCTCAGTATCCTGGCTCATGAGCTCCTGGATGGAATGAAAAATATATGTATTCATTTATTTTGTGCCGTTATAGCAGAATACCAAGGCTGCACAACTTATAGAGAATTGTATTTATCACAGTTCTAGAGGTTGGGAAGTCCAATACCAAGGTGTGGGTATCTTGTGAGGGCCTTCTTTCTGCATCATCCCATGGTGGTAGGTGGAAGGGCAAGAGAGCACGCATGAGAGACAGCAATACAGGGAATTCATAGCCTCAGATCTTTTTATAACCAACATTACTCCATTCATGAGGGTGGAGCACTCATGACCTAAACACTTCCCATTAGGTTCCATCTTCATATACTACTACATTGGGGAGTAAGTTTCCAACACCAGTTTTTTGGGGAACACGTTCACATCATAGCAAAAGCCAAGGAGAAACCAGGCTCCGTTCCTCAGTCCACAGTGTCTTAACAAACCCTTAGTACAAACTTAGCCATGGGTTGGTTCTCTCATACAGTGGAAAGACCCAACCTCTAGCTAGGTCAGTCTGGGTGCAGGAGTTAGTCCACCTCCCCTATGTAAAGCTCCTTGAAGGGCTGGCCATTGTTCTCACGAGCCCAGGGTCAGGTCCTCGGCAGCCTGAGAGGAGCATTCACCTCTCCAAGGCATCACATGGGAATCTTCTCTTTCTTAATAGCTCCTGCTAGCCATCTCCAGAGGCTAGACCTTCCAAATAGTGATGCTTTGAGAGCACTGACTTTGTAGTCAGGTAGAACAAGGACAGAGACACCACTCTGCTGCATATTAATTGTGTGACTCTGGGCATGTCACTCCAAGTCTCATTTTTCTCATTTGTGAAATGGAGGCATTTATAATGAAAATAGTCAATATCCATTGTGGGCTTACTAGGTGGTCTTCTAAGGATTATTCACATGTTATGTTAGCCATCTATTGCTGCCCAACAAATTACCCTAAAACATAGTAGCTTAAAACCACAAGCCTTTATTATCTCACAGTTTCTATACGTCATGGCCTAACTGGGTTCCCTGTTTTAGAGTCTCACACAGACCACAGTTAATGTGTCAGGTGGTACTGTAGCTGTTCCAAGGCTCTATTAGGGGAAGATTTGCTTCCAGGCTCACTTGCTTACTTGTGTGGTATTGGCAGGATTCATTGCCTCATGGGTTGTTGGATGAGGGCCCTGTTCCTAGCTGGCTGTTGACTAGAGGCCACCCACAGTTCCTTCCAGTGTGGGCTTCTCCATGGAGCACAGCATGCAATGGATTTCCATTAGAACAATCAAGGGAAGATAAGCAAGATGGAAACCATGGTCTCTTGTAATCTAATCTGGGAAGTGACGTCCTGTCAGTGTTGCCATATTCTCTTCATCAGAAGGCAAGGCCATGAATACTTGGAGGCAGGGATCATTGGGAGCCATCTCAGTGTCTGCCCACCACATCTATTAAATCACTTTACCTCACAGAGTACTATGCAGTAAGTATTCTGAATATTCTGGTTTATTATTGTTCTACAGATGAGGAAACTGAGGCACAGAGACTTGCCCATGGCCATGCAAACAGTATGTGAAGAGGCTTTAAAACTGACTCCAGAGCCTGTGCTCTTAACTACTAAACCCTAGAGATGTGGTTGTTGGGAGGATCAGGTGTGATGCTGTAAATAATGACACCATGGGCCTCAGCAGATACAAGTTCCTTTTCCTGGTGTCCCCTCCAACTCCACCTCACTCAGTGTCTTGACCCTGGAGAATGTATGTAAACCACCTGCCAAGTTTGCAACTTTTCATAAGCTCTAAAAAGTTATTCTGAAACTAACCACACTCATTCAGGTGGCTGGTTCATTTGGAAATTAATGAAGACTTGAGTTGGGATTTGGAATTAAGGGAAGTGAAGTTAGGATATTTCCCATCTTGACTTAGTAATAAGACAGAGCTTCTCCAGGACATGCTAGAAATGCCTGATGGTCCATTTGTAGCAGGTGTATGAAGAGGCATATGCCCTCTGACTACGCCCCTTCTACACAGTTTGTCCCATCTATTCCCGTTCAGTCCTCCTTCCTCTTCACCTCCTACTGGTCCATACAACAGAAAATTTCCCCCACAGATGAGGTGGGAAAGGGGGATATAACTGCATCTTTTCTTCCACCTTTAACTCCCTCCTTCATGTGAGTGGCGGAGAGCTTGGCATGATTGCTGGGGTTTCAAGAGGCTGACACACATTGGCCCATGTTCCTCTAATGTGTAAATGTCACTTCCAGGTGTGATCTCTTTCCTGGCCACTATTCTCTATGCACCTGATTAAAAATCCACTATGAAGACCCAGAACTACCCTGAGGTAGATTCCAGGGTCCAGGAAAGGAGGAAGATATCAAAAGAACCACTTCAGCTTCAGATCCACGCTGTTCTTAAATTCAGCTTTCCTAGTTATACAGTCAATATTTTCATCCACATCAAGTTACAGCACACAATTTTAAATTTATTCAGAATTTTGAGAGAAAGGAGTGTGATTCATTACAATTCTTATAAACGCTAACATGAAAAGGCAGTAAGAGCTTGCTAGGGGCACCTTTTTTGCATACAGCAAAACTGGGATACATGACTTTGTCTACCAGGCTGCCCATGCAATTTACATGTTGTTACATTCCTTCCTTCAGTGCTCTGGGGTGAACACAGGCACCACAGAGGTGTCTGAAGAAACTGTAATTTTTTAAGGCCCAACACCAGTTTTACCACCCCTAACAAACAGAGACACAATTCCTAAGAGTATGAAGGTACCTCACCAAGCACTTAAATCAAGGACATGACTATAAGCTCTCTGCGGGATATCACATAGTTTTCATCAGATATTTACTTCTTTCTCCTCAGTTTCCATGGGAGAAGTGCATTTTTTCACCCCACAGATCTTAGGTTTGGCCAATGAAACTTACTTTGACCAACAGAACATAGGTGGCAGTAACAGTGGATGAGTCAAAACCCAGGCCTTAAGAGCATCTTGTCCTGAAGACCAGGCCTACAGTGGCCTCCTGGCACTAGAAAAATGAGAGACATGTGAGGCAAACCTGAACCAAGCCCATTACCTAAAGCACAACCCAGCCTAAGTCAGCCCCCTACAGCTGACTGTAGATGTGAGGGAAAAAAATCGTATTGTTATTTGCCATTGAGGTTTTGTTTGGATATGTTGTTATGCAGCATGATTGTGATTATAGCTAACTGACACACTCTTTAAAGTGCTCATAGAAGAGTAAAACTGGTAATACCTAGAAGATCAAGGAAGACTTAACAGAGAAATGATTACAAGAATTCCTAAAGAGTGGGCTGGCCTCAGAGATTAGGAGGTCTTAAATGTGGACCTTGAGCTGAGTGTGGTGGCTCTTGCCTGTAATCCCAGCCATTCAGGAGATTGAGGTGAGAGAATTACTTGAGGCCAGGAGTTCAAGACCAGCCTGGACAACATAGTAAAACCTCATCTGTAAAAAAAAAAATTTTTTTAGTTAGTTGGGCATAATGGTATGTGCCTGTAGTCTTAGCTACTTAGAAGGTTGTGGCAGGAGGATCGCCTGAGCCCAGGAGTTTAAGGCTATAGTGAGCCATGTTCACACCACTGAACTCCAGCCTGAACGACAGAGAGAAACCCCGGACTTTAAAAAAAAGAGTTGCAGTACAGGTATATCAGTGGAACATGCACAGACATATGTGTGCTAAAGGGAACTGAAAATATATACACATGTCATTGTTGAGGACAGAGGATAAGCCCTAATGTGTTAACTTCTTTTTAAGCCAAGGCCATTTTTTTCTCTATTTTTCTGCAATGAATTAATCTTTTGTATTATTATGGTGTTAGGTTTATCTTGAATGAAACATAGATGTGAATTTTATCTATGGCTTAAAACATAATTGTGGGATGGAAAATTCAACACCCAAGGAAAACATTGCTATCAGCATCACCTTGCTGGGAGGTGAAGTGGTGCCCACGTGCAGGACACATGGCGTTTCCTCCAGCATCTGCTCCTTCTGTGAACTTATCGCCTCAGCCATTCAAATGAAGTTATTTGCCCAGTTTAGAAAATCATTACAAATGGGCTAAGTGGGACTTTTCTGTACAGTATACTCACTCGATCGTGGTACAAGAAGGAACACAGAGGACATATTCCAGGCCATACTTCTACAGACGTTTCTCCACGTGTTCAGTGGAATATTACTTCCTCAGAGTGTTAAAAAAAATGGCACTTGAAAAAGCTGTTTACTGGTCAAATAAATGTGGGAAACACTGGATTCAGGAAAGTCAAATAAGCACTCCTTCTCCAGGATTTCTCTGAATATTTAACAGGCTAATGCACTATTGTGAATCTTCAAGAGGGGATATCAGATGCAGCTTCCCAAATGATTTAATATAAGAATCCCCTTATATTCTTTTCTTCAGGGATATGACAAATCTAGAGTTCCTGAAACACATTTTTTATTAAAATCAATTCAATAATGTGCCTTGATTCCATGAGGACTGCTTTCATTGTTGGAGAGGTGTCACCAATGACGTCGTGTACACCTGCTTATGGCTCCTCCATCCACTAGAGCTCTGAGACAAGACTGCTCCTGAAGCTGTCCTCACAGGGTTAACAAGAATTCTGGACACAGAATTCTTAATTAGAAACACAGTTCTAATTAAGCAGTAATCAGGCTGCACTTTGACCCACTTCCTTGTAACTGAAAGTCATTGGATACTGACCATATACATCTCCATTGTTTCTATAGATTGGGTTTCTGACATTAGAATCGTAAGGCTTTTTGTTCAAGAATTGCTTAACATGTTTTTCAGATCCGAAATTCCAGCGAAACAGCTGACACCAACCAGTTTTAAGACTTCCAGAGAGGAACAAAATCAGCTTAAGAATACAGTGTCTTCATCTTTCCTGTCCTGTGACTTTGCCCTGCACTCTTAGACTAATCAACGTTCTCCACACTTGGGCCTACTCCAAAACCCTTAAAAACCCTAGCACCTAACTCCTCGGGGAGACAAATTTGAAGTTTCCCCCTGTCTCCTCATTTGTCAGCCCTGCAATTAAACCTCCTTCTCTGCTGCCACCTGTTGTCTTGACATTACTGACTTGCTGCATATATTAGGCAAGGAACCCATCACAGTCACACTCCCACGACTGACTTTCAGGCATTCAAACTCAGAGATCCTACTCTCTCAAGTCATAGGTTCCACTATGTTAATTTCTAGTCTACAGTCTGTGTACTGTTATTAGTGGAGTAAATGTGGGAAATTGAGGGGGGAAAGCCTACATTCACTTGATTGCACCACATATTGAGTTTTTAATCTCCAGCAAGTTACTTAACTTCTCAATACCTTAGTTTCCTCATCTGCAACATGGGGACAAGAGGTAATGCATGTTATGGGTCTAGCTTAGAGGCTCACATAGGGAGGGTCTCATAAAATGATAACTACTCTTGTTAGTACTCTGGAATCCCTTTTGGCTCAGCCCACAGTGGTTTCCAAGCAGTATCCCCTCTTCTCAGGACTGCAGATCCTTGCTAAATTTAATTCACATCAATATTGACTAATAACAACTATATGTAAGGCCCCGTTCAGGACTCTGAATAAATAAGATTGGATATATCCTCAAAGCTTGTATAACCAGGAATGCAAAACAGCAAGGAAACCTCAGTTCAAAGTTTTGGGGAAAATGTGTATCTCAGGTTAGGAGCAACAGAGGGGTCTGAGCTTGCCAGGATGATTCGAGATTATAGACACCTGTGCACAGGCTTCTCCACCATATAATGCTTTGGATGTCCCTCTGCAGCCACATTTTTGTGTGGAAGTGGTGCGCATCAAACATCTTCCACCATTTCTAACGCACTGTGGACTATGTCCCTGGGGGCTGCACTGCCTGGGAGGGCACAGAATCAGAAATCTGCATGCCAGTCACTTCGAGAAGGGGAAGTAGAAGTGGAAGTCAAGGACTCAATATGGATATTTTCTCATTTTCCTCCTCCAGTCATTGATCCTGGGTGAAGAAAACCAAACTTCTGAAAGCACAATATGTTGCTCAAGAGCAAGAGGAATCTTTTAGACTTGATCTAAACTTTGCCCTGTGCGTTCTCCTTAAATATAAATGAGCAACATTTGTTTTTCCCAGATTGTACATACTTGACTCTAAAGGTCTGCCTCCCTAAACCATAATCACCATATTTTTTAAAGTCCTGTTCTTCTCTTGACCTACCTAGCCCTAAGACAGAGGCCAACCTTCCCTTCCCCATTCACATGTTATTTTTCAAAGGACATTGAGAGTCTGCTCCTAATCATTTATCTTACTAGGGGAATTCAAGTCACACAACAGAAACAGAGTTCAGTGTTCAACATCTGAAAGAGCTTTGCCAATGCCAAGGAGGTGAAAAACAATAATGTGCACCCAGCTGAGGTCATTTATTTATTCAACAAATGATTATGGAGTGTCTACTGGGTGCCTGGCACTGAGCTAGGTACTAAGATACAATGACAGCAACAATATCAACAATAATAGAAGGTGTTCACTCTTACTGAATGCTTACCATGTGTTTGGCATTCATTTAATCCTTTAATGTTCACAACAACCCTGTGAGACAGATACTATTATTTTTTAAATACTTTTTATGCATGAAGATGCTGAGGTATAGCAAGGTCACACAGCTGGACCATGGTAGAACCATGACTGGGTCTCGACTGTCTGGCTCCAAAGCTGATACACTTCATCACTGCACTTGGCCTCTGATGACTAAGAGAGATTTTGCCCTCAAGTTATCTACAGGCCAGTAGAGGAGACAGAGAAGTAAATGGGCAATGACAATAGTGTGGGATAAATGCTGCCTAGTGGGCACCATGGGAGTTCATAGGAAAGTGCCATCTTACAGAGAGTACTGGAAACTGACATATACAAGTATTATCCTTCCCTCAAAGATGCTTCAGCTCATTGTTCTTCAAGATTGAATGTCCATATAATCACCTGAGGATCCTGTTAAAATCCAGATTCTGATTCAGTAGATCTGGAATGGAGCCTGAGAATCTACATTTCCAACAAGATCCAATTTCTAACAGTCAAAAGCTCTAAGGCAGGGGACAGCAACATTTTTTGCCACAAGACATTACGATGAGGATGGTTGGCCATCCCATTCCTGATGCTCAGCCTAGGTCATAATAGTATCTTAGTTAATGACACCATGGCTGCTGTCATGTCTACCATATATTCCCTATATCAAGTATGATGTTAGGAGATTATTAACCTAGCTAACCTTAGATAAGGCTTACTATGAGCTAGCCACTATTTTAAATGTTTCATAGGCATTTATCCCTCACAAGGACCCAAGGAGGGAGGTACCATTATTATCAGCCTCATTTTACAGATAAAGCCTAGAGGTTAAGTGGCTTAGTGACATGCCCAAGGTCATACCACCACCAAGTTCTGAGCCCCTGCCAGTCTCTGAAACATGGATGCCTAAGACCCTTCTGCTAGCTTGCCTCCTGGATCTCACTTAATCCTCCATTTTCCTAATAAAGGGGCTCAGGATGAAAGAAGTTAAGTCACCTGTGCAAGGTCACTCGGTTAGTGAGGGACTGAGCCAGGATTCAGGCAGAAGTGGGCCTGAGCCCAAGCTCATTCTTTGACCGGATCTACAGCAAAATATGAATTTGAATTTCTACTAAGAATCCCAAGTGGTCAATTCTTGGGTTGGAACCCAAGTTAGGATCTGTTTATGGCCACACACACAAAAGTTAAACCCACTGAGAATTGAGGCCATTTTCTAGGCCCCAATGAGAAAGGTATGTCCTCTTCACCCTTGAGCTTTTCTATTTCAAATACATTAATAGGATTTTTTTTTGTCTCTGACCAAAGTGTGTCAATTTTTCTTTATCCTTTCTAAGGAAAAGGAAAAGGGAATCATTCTAGAAACATCATCCTGTTATAGGCATCAGGGGAAACTGAGTCTCCATTGAAACTGAGACTCAGGGGACTAGGAAAATATGGGGGACCAGAGGGCCATGGATGCTGAGGCAGCCCTTCCAGCTACACCCTGTTCACCTAGCACCCTATGGCGCTTCCCAACCTGGGAGCCCCACAAGCCTCTGCCCCCTTCAGCCTCTTGGAAAATAAAGTTCCTCCTAGTCTTCCTCTTCTCCCTCCTCCCCTTTTTCCCCCTACTTCTCCTCACTTCAGCCAACTTTCTGCCAAAGAGTCAACCACTCCAGCTCACCATTGGGTCTCTTGCTGTCAGCACTCCTGTCAGAGCACTGATTGCTAATAAAAGCAGTACAATTGTTGATTGAGAATAAGAAATAAAAATAAAGCACTTGAGCTGACCAGCTACTGTGCCAGGCCCTGTTTCAAGCTTGTCATCTTGAAGCCAGGGAAACAGGAAAAATTGCTGCCCGCCCAGACTGGCTCCCACATGGCCCATCTCAGTTTCCTAAACCAGCATCCATCATCTCATTTCAAAGTATTTCTCCTTTTTATACCACTTCTTGTTCTCACCTAGAGATACCTGAAGCCACCAGCATCTCAGTGTGTCCTAGGCAGGTTATACTTGTCACCATCATCCCCTATTAAGGGGATACACATTTGTCTATCCACAGTGAGATACTAAAATGTCCAGGTTATGGGGTGAGGAGGAAAGTCCAGGACCACAAGTTTTGGAAGTGTAGAATCATTGGGATATAGATCAGAGATGGAGGAGGGGAGAAAATACATCTTAGTACATAGCAGTGTCCAATTATGGCTAAAGCCTCAGGGATGTCCTGGGAACATTGGGCAAGGTTTATATCCAGATAGGCACCCACCATCAGCAGAAAGGTCAGTCCCTATATAGCAAGTCCCTGGCACAGTTCAGGACAAGGCCTCAGTCCTCTCTGGGGCTGGGGGACTGAGAAAATTCCTGATGTCAAGGGGCCTCAAAACTGAAGTTCAGTTGCATATTATTGTGGGGAGCGGTATTAACTCTGGGTCACGAAAGGAAATAACCTGCAACTCTGGTAATGTTTCAAGAGCTCTGGGTCCCTGAGTCACACTAAAAGGTGACCTGAGAGTAATGAGGGATCAATGCTCCCCACCCCTAACCCCCCCCCCGGAGTGAAGAGGAGCTGAGGCTTCTCAAATATTTCCTCCTTTCAGCTCAGACTGGTCTGGGATCTTTAGGAGATGAGGACTGCACATTGAGGTGAGGGGACCAGTGGGCTCAGCTGAAAGGAGGGCCAGAGGGGAAAGGCAGAGGTATGGAGGGACGAGGGGGAGCTATCTGACTGTTCCAGTGTGAGTGTGGAGAACTTGCATGTCCTATGCCACTGGGAGCAAAAGGTGGGAAGCACCAACACAGCCAATGTCCTCACTTCATAGATTAGAGCACTGCAGCCCACACTGGAGAAGACTGTACTGAGGCCTCGTGATGAGAGCTGGCTGAGTCAGACCAAGAACATGTTCCAGCTCGAGGCATGCCTCCTGATCTTCAGCCTGGGGTTTACACCTCCTATCAGGCTACATCTTGTTCTTCAATCACACCCGCCCTTATCCCCCCTCCCTCCGCAGAATCCAGCATCATGTCTGGCACATAAGAGAGGTGCACAGCCCTTCTTGAGTTTCTTCATTGCTGGAGGCAAGGAGGTGAGCTGGTAACTGACCAAAGATCCTTCCAGGAAATGGACTTCAAAGAATTCAGCATCAACTTCTGACCACCTTCTGTCATGCTCCTCAGCCAGGTTCTGTTCCCAATTATCATTATTGATCTGGGCTGGAGGAAAACTGCTGAAGTATCACTCATCTTCTTAAGGCAGCTGCCGCAGCAGTCAAACAGACAAGAACCGGTACTCCCTGTGCTGCTAAACTGTCTTCAATTGGATGATCCTGTTACTAGGAGATGGGCTCCCTTAATGATTGTCTCTGTAAGTGTCTTTCTGATTGGGCTTTCAGACACATGGCAAGCACAGCTTTGAAGTCCTCTGCAGTTGCTGTCACCTCTCCACCACAAATATATGTATGTACAAACACACACACACATACAACACAATGCACACAGACACATGCATACCCCTCCTCCCACAGTTTCCCTGCGTGTTTGCTTTCAAGGTGATTTACACAGGTAGAGGTAGATATTGCTTCCTCATTGTGCCAGTTAGTGTAATTCCCTGCCAAGTTGACCTTACAGACAGCTCCATGCTCTACATCAGCACCCCCTGGCCTTACCTTTGCTGCTATGACCAGGTAAGCACAGGCTTTGACTGGCTTTATGCAGGTACAAATGGACAGTGCCTCACGTGGCCACACCACACACCTCTCAACTGCCTTCCTTGGGCTTCTCTATGGCTCCTTGGTGTGGGATACTGAGGGTACCTTGCTCAGCACCCCACACAGGCACAACCTGGAGGGGCAGGGGAGTCAGCATTCTTGAGGCAAAGCTGTGACCAGTGAGTGACAGCATTAATAGATAAATGACCCCCTTCCACCTCCAGGTATGTTGACTGAGACACATTTCAGACAGTCTTATGGTACTGAGTGACCAGTTGCCCATGACTCCAGCAAGTTAATGCATCTTCTCATTGGCGGGCTGTCCTTTTCAATTTCACTCCCTTGACCTTCATTTCTGCTCTCTGGAATTTTATTTTCAACAAAGTGCTTGCATATACGCTTCAGTCTCAGGCTTTGCTTTCAGGAATCACAGCCTAAGAAGGTTGTTTCCTGCAGTGGCCTGAAACATAGCCCCTCAGGATGGGATCTTAGTGCTGGGCAATTCACCAGTCACATGGCAGTAAGGATTTTAATGCCAGCAGTAAGTGGAAGGGAGATGACCCCTGACACCTAGTGGCATCCTGATAACTAAGACTCCCACCTGAGGCTGATGGAAATGAGAAGCTGGTTGGAAGGTTAGGTATGGGTTATGGTGGCTGTGGCACCTAAATGAACAGAGACAATAATAATTAGACAGATTACAGAGTGGTGTGGCCTTTTGTTAGCTGCATTGAGCACCTTGAAATAAGAGAATAAAAGGGACAAGTTTTCCAACTGTAGATTCAAGCTATGCCATGAAAACCAGTAGTCCTCTGTGGGAGCCTTGAAGTGACTTTCACTTCCTGTAGCCATGAGACAGACTGGGCCAAAACCTGGCCACAATCTGATTGAAAGAGTGACAAGTGTTACAAAGGAAGTCGAATGCACAGCCTTAATAGGTCTCCTGCATCAAAGTCAAGGCCGTGATGGAAAGGGAATGGACTCTTGAGATATGGGGTGGGGGTATTTGAATGAACAAACCTGAGAATCTTAAGCCTCCAGATTCTTCCCAGCTCTTTCAGCGGCAGAAGTATCTCCCTTCTCCATGTCTTAGATGATAAGTCTCCCCAGTATGAATGTACTGCAATAATGTCCCCTGAGGCAGGTGCTTGCAAAATAAACCTTGCCCTTCTCAAAATCTATTCTTCCCATCCTTCATTGGCTTCAGACCAATAGTTTGGGTTGGGTCTCAGCCCAGCCTCTGTAAGTAAGTGCACTCCCTGCTCCTTGAGGAGATATCAAGGTCCAAATTATAAGTAAGAATTTGGAGAACATATATGGAATTGAATCTTCACAATATTAGACTGGATAAATGTTGGGTATATAAGATGGCAAAGGGGAGAATTTGTTGACACAGGGGAACTTACCTGGGACTTGGGGTTTAATATTCTGGAAGGACATGTGGAACCCCACATGATAGTCTACTGGAATGACTATTTGAAGCTTGGACATAACCAGAGTCTGAAATAAATGAGATGGAGATTCTGGAACTGCCTTGGCATAGTATCAAAGATGGAGTCAGATGGCTCAGCGAAATGAGAATATTCAAATAATGTGCCAAATAAGAACCTACCGCTTGACTATGTTTCCACTAAAGCAATAAGGAATGCAGGGAGTGAGGGCAGCATCGGCACCTTGGGAATGCCATAGTGGTTTCCTCTTTAGGCATGGGTGGACAGTAAGAGACAATGCCATGAAACCTGAATCCCCGGGATCAATGGGGATGATGAGATGGCAGCATATCAGAGGCCAGGTATCAACACTTATCCATCAAAGGCAAGATGAATGTGACTCCACCAAGGGCAACAAAGCTAGCATGGCACTCAGTGTGCCTTGACCCATGGGGATCTGTGCTGATGCCTAATACTTCAAGGTTTTCTTCCAGGGGGAAGATAGAATAGAAAGACAACTAATGTATGGCTTCATTTGTATAATTTTTAAAAAATCAATAGCTTGTGAACAGAAGGCTGATATCAGCCACTGCCATGGAAAAATCAAGTTTCCAAGTTTCTTAATTCGGTTTCCAGATCTAAGTTAGTTCATCGATCCAGGGCCTACTAATTAAAGAAACGCTGGGTCCCCTTAAGGAAGAACAGTGTAACGTTTTTCATATAAATATGGTAAATATACTCCTGATCTTTTCCCAAGTAACTTGTGGCTAGTTGTCAGTGGGGAAAAAGGGAAGTATCCAGAACTTTAGGTAACTGTTTGGGTGTGGAGACTGAGGGGATACAAACATATTATCTGAAATACTATCATGGCCCTTCAGTTAAAGTAGAGACTATTAGAAAAAGCAGGGGATTGATGGAGGTCTGGTCGTAGTCTCTCTCACAGAAGATCCAATGGGTTCTGGATCATGGACCTACTCTGTAATTATTTCCCCAGTCCCCAAGTGTATATACTCAGTAACTGAAATAGCCCTCACTTTGGTCCCCTAGCCCAGTGGTCCCCACCCTTTTGGGCATCAGAGACTGGTTTCATGGAAGACAATTTTTCCACAGACTAAGAGGGAGGGTATGGGGATCACCAGGTATTAGATTCTCATATGGAGCACGCAACCTTGATCTCTTGCATGCATAGTTTACAGTAAGATTCGTGCTCCTATGAGAATCTAATGCCACTGGTGCTCTGACAGAAGGCAGAGCTCTACTCACCCACTGCTCGTCTCCTACTACGTGGCTCCATTCCTAACAGGCCAGAAATTGGTATCAGTCTGTCACCTAAGGGTTGGGGACCCCTGCTCTAGCCTATAAACTCTCATTATTGTAAGAAGGACCAAATGAAAGCACCTAAAATTACACAAATGAAGCCATTCATTACTCATCTCTCCATCTATCTTGCCCCTGAAAAAAACTTGATACATTACTCTGGTTCCCCAGTCACAATAGTAAATCATGCTATCCTGCATCCTCGAGGAATTTCAGAGATCAGTGCCACCACAAAAGATTTAAAGATGTTCTCCTCTGCAATTCTACGTTCTCAATCAAATGCACCAGAGCAGATGAATATGAACTACTATACACTTAACCCAGTGGTAGCCCCAATCACTGCTGCCATGTAGTATCTTTACTGAGCAGTTCAACATATTATCTAGCATTGGCATGTGACTATTAAGTTGTCAAATGAACTGTTTTAAATATTGATCAGTAAGAATGATGAAAAGCAGTTTACCTTTACATGGGAAGAACAACAGCACAACTTCACTTGTGCTGATTCTCCTGTTGTCTGTCACAGGGTAGTCCACAGGGGAGATTCCATTTGTCTTGATGTCTCACAGAATCCTAACCAGTTTTACATGGAGCAATTCAAGAAGGCCTTATCTCAGACCTATATGCCATTTTGCCTGCCATCCCAAGGTTAGCTCTTGATGCTGCGGTAGGGGCTACTGCATGTGTAACCCGGAGATGTGGCAGAGTTAATGCCCTAGGGGGCCAACTTTCAACCAGTGACTAACAAGAAGATGATAAATACTTCCCTCTTTCTACCTTTGGACAGGTGGGCCTAAGATGTATTTCATATGGTTTGTTGATGATCTAAGGAGATTGACCAACTAGTCAACCATGGCAGTGAACAGCCTTATGTTGACTCTCTTTCCCTGTTTCCTCTCCTCTGTTCCTCCCTTTTCCTCTCTGGGATCACATTTCCTCACTAATATGACTCATGGGACCAGGCAAGTAACTGCAATAAATCAAGTGTGCTGGATTGCATGGGCGTCCGCAGCTGAAGGGGGCAGCAGATGGCCAACTGATGCAGCCATACAGGAACATGAACCTAGTGTTGCCTGCTCTTCTGATTTTTTGACAGAAGTTGGAAATCCATATATTAGTGTGAAATCTCCAAATCTGTGAAGTTGGAAGTCAATTAAAAATTTTTGAAAACATCATGAAGGCAAAGAAAAAGTATCCATGGGCTCAGGATACTATCTCTTTGAAGGATTAGATCTCAGATATTCCAGTCTCTCTCTTTACTTCCTCAGCATCCAATCAGTCTTGTCAAATTCTACATTGTTCATTCAGAAGTATTGCTAAAGTGCCTACTACGAGTCAGAAATAAAAGGCACTAACTAGCTCTCTGCTTTCTAGAAGACAAGTGGCACACAGACAAGTGAAGAAACAACTGCAAAACAGTGTGATAAGTGCTACTCTATAAAAACCCAAAGGAGAGGCACCAAAGGAGAAGCCCAAAGGAGAGGTACCAAAGTTGATCTGGGGACATCAGGGAAGGCTTTCTGGAGTAGTTGACAGGAACTAAGATATGATGGATGAATAGAATGTGACTTAGCCAGGCAAGGTAAATAGGGAAGGGCTGTTGCAAACTTTCTCCTTCTTCCTTCTCACTTTCTCAGTCTTAATTCATTCACATCGTCATCATGTGGCCCTTGAGTTACCAAAGCAAACTTTTCATTGGGCTCCCTGAATCCAGTCATTCTCCACACTGCTATGAAACACATCCTTCTAAGACACAAATATGTCTTGTCACTCCCACATGCTAATTTATTTCAGGGTGTTCTCAATGCCTTATAGGAAAAGTTTCCCAATTTCATGATCAACACTTTTTGAGAATGCAACTTCACCATAAACATGTTTGTTTATTTATTTATTAATCTGCTAAATATTGTAAAAATTTTGCACAAAAAGTAGAAACATTTAAAGGGAAAAAACATAAAGTTGAAAAATTATAAAACATATTTTATATATTTACAGATATGAAAATGCTAAACCATTAAATAAAACAATGAGAGAAATGTAATTGTCCATTTTTAAAATTTTTAATCTTTTAATTTTTTATTTTAAAGATGTGGAGTACAATTCAGAGTTAGGTATACAAAAGTTCATTATGCAGGCACCCTTGTTAAATGCTTTGTTACTTTTAAAAATCTTAGTTTAACATTTTTGGATATAATCATTTGAAAGTCAAGTTGAAAGTATGTTTATTTTATACATGGTTTTCATAACTTAGGTTTAAAGACATCCAAAGAACATGGAGATTACAATGGAAGATGTCCATTATTGGTGGGACTTTCTATGTGTTAGGCTCATTTTTCAGTACTATTTACCAATTATATGAAGGATGTTGCGGACACTTGCCTAACAGAATTCCATATTCCACATGTCAGTCGGTCATTTTTGCAAACAAACCTGAAGGTGTGTCATTTTTATAGTTTGAACAAGAATTCTTTATTTAGAAGATTGTTTTAACACTTCAGAAAATTCTGTTTCCGAGTTTTTGTAGAATACAGACATGACAGGTGTTAGAGGTGACACAATGACAATATTTTAGGCAATAAGATCACATAATGTTGGAAACAGTTCAAACATCAATTTTAAAATGTTCTTTCTTTTGTGTAAACTAACTTGTTTCAAAAAACAGTTCCTTTTTCACTCGTTGTTAAAATGTTACCTTTACCTTAAAAAGGCAGATTGCAGGTGTTTACTTTTTTGAAAATATCTAATAGCAACATCTACCTGTCATCACTGGAAAGGTCAGCAAATTTGGAAAACTCGTCTTTTTGTAAAAGAAAATTATCTCCCTCATTGTCAAGTTCAACAAGCTAGTCAGAGACTGCTGGGTAGCACAAGATCAAGCATAATAAACTTGGTGACGGAGATCCTTCTCGATTTCCAAACTCTTTCTGAAGCGCTTCTTCCCACATATCCTTCAGTGCACTTATCAGTTTCACTGTGATCCATTTGTTTGCAGGTCTGACTTCCCAGGTGGGTGTGGGTATCGTGAGTGTTGGAGCTACTTCCGCATCTCTGGGTTTCTAGTGCTGCACACTGCCTGTGGTCCAGATTGGGTGTCTGCAAATGCTTGCTGAGTTAATAACACAGATGAGTGTGTTTCCCTAAGACGAGGCAGACACATTTGCATACCTTCCATGGTTGTGACCCACTCTTTGTACGCTGATGTTCGTAGCCAGAGCCATGATCATACTGTCTCTGAAAAAAAGACCCAGGTTGGAATCATTAGAAGCATTTTTTAAAAGACCTTCACCTGCAGAAAGCATAATCCATTAATAATGTACCTTGTACTAGAGAGATAATGGGAGCCTCCCGCAGGGGGATTAAAGAATGACTGGAATTTAGGGTCAATACTCCTTCACCAAAATTGCTTTATCCCCCTGAGATGCAAACAGCAGGGAGCACATCAGCCCTCCCTGGGATGGCAGGAGGAGGACTTCAGTCAGGGAAGAGGCAACATCCAGGCGATTCCGCCTAACCATCTTCTTTATGATAACCCTGCAGAATGCTTCAGCCTGTCCTCCTTCGGTCTAGCCAGCAGTCAGGAATTTTCTGGTCTCTGGCTGTGGACAGTGCTATCTTTATTGGTAAAAGTGGGGTCTGAGGGTGCAGCTGTGGAACTGGGCTCTAGAGTTTGGGACTGTGCCTCTGCAAGACATAGCTGGACTGGTGTACACACCCCAGACACAGCTAAGTTCCCAAGTCTCTCCCAACCACTGAAGGAGGCTCTGTCATTCCTGATTCATGGAGTCACTGAGTCCCCAGGTTGGAAAGACCTTAAAGGCCATCTTATGCTTGAGCACCTTTTGTGACAGGAGATTTACTACCTCCCAAGGCAGGCCACTCCATCTTGGAGAGCTCTGGCAGTTGGAACGCTCTCCCTCACGCTGAGCCCACACTGATCTCTGCTTTTCACTGGGACTACCATTCTAACCAGAGCACATCAAGGGCGGGGTAGGGGAACAGTCCTCTACCCCCACCCCACCCCCGCCAGGTCACTCCCAAGCACAGAAAATGGAGGGAACATTGTCTATAAAGAATGTAAAAACAATAGTAAAACTCATTCTCTGGTGATTCTAAACAATTGTTAGTGGTAAAATATTCCTCTTTAACAAGAGCTTTTGTTGGTCAAGTTCTAAATAATTGTTACAGTTACTGTTGAATTTTTATAATAATAATATACATGTAAGAAGCTTCCATTTAGCATATTTTTATTACCTATCCGTTAATGACATCATGTTCTACACAGGCACTAATTTGGAGAAGTCCCATTTATATAATTTGTCCCCAGCACGTGCAAACTCAGCTATACAGTTTCATTTTAAGAGTAAATCTTAAGATTTGGATTCATTCCAGTTTGCTTCAAGCACAGTTCATGTCTCCAACTCTTGTGGTATTCAAATATCCCCAAGATTAAATGGTAAATTAGAAATAAGCACCAAAATGGTAAAGACAAAAAAAAAAAGAAGTGAGTTACTTCAACTCTAGCATTCTATGTGAGCACTTGAAGTTTTTTCTAAATTTAAAACGGAAACAGTGAGAACCACAAAGTGCAGTATTTTTTGTCCAATAAGTGCAATTTTTTAGTTTATCTGTTTAAATTTGAATAATAGCTTTAAAACTGAGATTCACCATTCTTTTTTAAATTGTTAATTGTCTTTGAGCTGAAGACAATTATCAGGAAAATAAAATTGTACTGTTATTATTGATCACGGCAACATAATGTAGATATGTGTTTTTCCTCTTCTCAAAAGCTACACTAACATAATACAAATATTAATCCATTACTTTTTTCTTTCTTATTCTGTAATATTTGTTTTACTTTTTACTGGTATGATTATACATATTAAGTTTAATAAAAGAAAATTTTCACTGCTTTTCCTTTGTGGTTATTGTTATTTGTTTCATTTTGTATTTACTACTGAAAATAATCTTGCTGTAGAGGAACAGGATTTTAAAAAGCTTCTCCCTGATGTCGAACACACCAGGTACTCCACCAGTTCTAATCCCTTTCTCTGATCACAGCCCCAGTGTTTGAAAATCCCCATCACGTCCACCCTAGACTGTTCTAGGTTGATCATTCCAGTCCTCCCAAACATTTCCTATAAAAATGGTTTTGAGCCTTTCTGCCACCCTCACAGTAATGGCTGTCATTTATCAAATGTGTGCCAAGTGCTAGAGAATGTGCATGATCTAATTTGATCCTCTCTACAACCCTGTGATGCAGATATTGTTCTTCCCATTCTGTGGCTGGGGATACTGAGGCTCAAAGGCGTGAATTGACTTGCCCCAAATCATACAGTTGATATTGCATCAGAGCTGAGATGAAAGTTAGGTGCATGACAAGAAAACGCTGTGCAATCCTGCCCCACCCCCCACTCCCCACTCCCCCTGCCTTGTCTGCTTTGCTCTTCCATTGGTAACCTCCAAGACTGAATATGACATACCCTCCACATGTGGGACCTAAAGGTTCAGCATGGAGTGAGTCATCTCCTCCATTCCAGAAGCTATAGCAGTACTAATGTTGCCTCTGAGCTCACTGGCTTCATGAACAGCCACAGCAGACAGAATGTGTCCCAGGTGGAGGTTGACTTGAGCCACAGGAGTATAGCATATAACAGCCAGGATCCATCAGGTCTGAAAAGAGGGTGGGAGAGAACTAGACTGAGGTAGAAGAGGGGGTCCCTCTGTGCTATCTCAGTGAAAGGTCAAGAACTTCCAAGTCCCAGGGGGAAAAGGTCATGCACAAGCCCCCACCTGCAGACATATTCAGTGTCTCAAGAGCCCTGACCTGGAGAGTGAAATCTGGGACAAGCCGAGGTGACCAGCAAACCAGGAGCAGAGCCCTACCTTGGGAGGCAAGTCCATATGAATCAAGGGAGGCCTTGGAAAAGGCTGGGCAGCCCTGGGAGAATAGACACATCCCTGCTGGGCTAGAAAATGTTGTTGGGCTTCCACCATAGGGTCAGAGAACTAAACTGGAGGATTCCAGATGCCCACGCCAGCCTCCTGTACTCAGCCCTGTGAGAGAGACCCAGAGAGATGCATCCAGATGCTGCCACCAGTCCTTCAGGCCCTGTGCTCCCTTAAAACCTCACCCCTATGTGAAAATAGGTGAAAGTCCCAAGGCCACCTGCTAGAGGACAGAAGCTTGGCTGGTCTACTAGGTGTCTTCTGCTCCCATTTTCCCTGGTTTGAGGTGGGCAGACCAAGACCGGAGGATCCTTTCTAAGCAGCTGGATAGATTCAAGTCTGAATCGATGTGTTCCCTCATCCAATCCTACCTCTGCTTTTTGACTCAGCCACTGCATCCAAATCATGAGCACTGGCCTCAGTGCAAGACCTGACATGAATTCTTGCTCAAGTTCACTTCATGCATCCCAGCCATGAACCCAGGTTGTTGGGACATTTAAGGTCTCAAATAATTGGTGTTCTTGAAGTCACCAGGCTACTAGGAATCAATTGAGTTCCTCAGCTTCAAGCAACATCAAAATGTAGACAGACACCATCTTCTAAGGGCAGAACTCTAGCCACGGTCAGAAGCTGAAAGTTGTTGGGTCCACTCCTCAGGGAAAGAAACTACCAAAACTAGGGAAGTGATGGGGTCCCTGAGTACCAGCTGGGGAATCAGAACCATGTAGGAGCACCGGCCCTTAAAGAAGGTTAGAATCTTGGCCAAGTCTCCAAGCAGAAGTCCGTCTTACTTATCTGATCCAGTTGGAGGAGATGATGGGTGGTTCATGGGCAGAAAGTAACTTTGTGATTTGTGGACACCCAGACCTCTGCCTCCAGACCCATTGGGCCCAGGTATAGGGCCATAAGACTAGACTAGACTTATACTAGTGGAGATGGGCTTCTAATATGCAGACTCGGGCAGAGTCTGAAGGCTGAGCCTAGGGGTGGGCACCCTTGGGGATTCTAACTGATAAAGGAGAAAAAGAGAGATTAGAACATTTCCAAACATCATTCGGTTTAAGAAATTGTATCTCAGCATCTATGGAGTCTAGCATAATTAATATGCCAAGTTTGGACTTTCCAGGCCCGACATTGCATCTTGCTGCCAAAGTACCTACCATTGCCCTTAGAGAAATGAAAGTATCATGTTGGGAAATGAGAGTATAAGATAAACACTGATTAACTGTAGCCATAGCAGAGGAGATAGGTTTCTCTTTCCTGTATTTCTCTTCCTCCCTCCTTTCCTCTCTCTCTTCTCTCTCTCTCTCTCTCTCTCTCTCTCTCTCTCTCTCTCTCTCCCTCTCTAAAGAAGCACTGCTCTTTGTCCTAACCTATGGAATGGTGGGTTAATTGGCTTATAGAGCTGCTGAATATGGAACAGAGCCCTAATGGAGATTTAATCAAAGGAGACAGTTATGTCGAGTGAGGTGTAAAAGCCATTGAAGATGAATGGAGACAGATACAATTTTCCCCCCAGAGTTATTCAGAGCAATTTTAATATAGTGAAAGTTTAACTATGGAATGGATTGTGTGACCAAGTGTCATTTTGCTGTAGGGCACAGCAGGGCAGGCAAGAGAAGGAGAACTTGGAAAGTCACTTAGAGACAGTGGAACCTCTCTCCACCTCATACAATGGGTGTAGGGCCAAAGTAAAATGCTCCCAACCAAGTCTACCTTTCTCCCAATGGCCCATCGATATGACTCATTTCAGTGAAGCTTTCTGTGTCCTCTTGTGACTTTTGGCCAGTGACCCGGTGGATAGAGCAGAAGGCTTACGATATCTAGATCACAGCTGTGATCTGAGGCCCACACACCCAGCCATTTACTAGACACCTCCACTAGGATCTCTGCATCTTCCCCTGCCAACTCCTCAATTCATCCTTCAGTTTCCAGCTTTGCTGGCACTGTTTTAGAAGACTTCCCTTGGCCACTCTTTCTAGTTCTCCAATAACCTGTATAACAGGCAATTCCATAATTGTCTTTTTTGTATGTGTCTGCCATCACTGCTAGACTGTGACCTATCTGAAGTGCATGTATGTACATATGCACATAATACTCTCTTTCCCCCCGTAACACACATATATGAAATCCATTTACTCGAATCATCTTAGACAAGCTACTGCATAGATTGCTTCTTTACTCAGCAATTTGATGTGGACATCTTTCCATATTAATGCATGTTGCTCTATAACAAGTTTTTTTTAACAGCTGTACTGTATTGCTTTGTATGAATGTAACAAATTATTTAACAAATCCCTTTTTTTTGCTATCAGGAACATCAGTGAAAGAGCATTACTTTGCATATATATTTTTGAAAGTTCGTCCGGTTAACTCGTTGATAAATTCCTAGAAGAAAACTGTTGAGGTCAAAAGCTTGATACATATCTTCAACTGCCCTCCAAAATTATAAGGAGGTATACTAAGGTACTCTTCCATAAATGCTGCCTCAGAGTATTTGTTTCCCTGCACCCTTTCTAAGCATTGCCAATCATGTTCATCTTCGCCAATGTGATGGGTAGAACTTGATGTCTCATTCTTGTTAAATTTGACAATGTAATAGCCCAAG
>NW_007232535.1:0-4479 GCF_000164805.1 Carlito syrichta
CGGAAGGATCCCCGGAGCCCACCAGCCCGAGGTTGCGGTGGCCGGGAGCGGCCACTCCCTCCCATTTTGGGGGCCAAGGGGAGACTCCAACAAAAAAAAAAAAAAAAAAAAAAAAAAAAAAAAAAAAAAAAAAAAAAGTATATTCCCAAGAATGTGGTCCTGTAAACTCCTGAACACTTAGTATTTTTAGAGGTTGCCCACTTTTTTCTTATGAGAGCTAGCCCTTCTCCTGTTTTGAAAGATACTTTAAAATCTCTCTTCTACATGGTAACATGTGACCTCTCTGTAGCTTCCCTACCATCTTCACCGACTCCCCGGCTAATAGCTAAGTTTAAAATCTAGTACAGTTTGACTGGAGAAATGTGGAACCTGATGGAAAAGGAACTCAAATATTTTCTAGAGAATATGCAAAAATTAGCTAGTATTTACCACTGGAACCAAGGAAGCAATGCTTGGGCTAGATTTTGAGGATGCTTGCTTGATCAAGGGGGTTAAAATGTAAGACTGAATAAGAATTCATTGACTTGATGGGTCGCATTCATTGTTAATCTCCTAAAAGCATGAAAAAGAAACCATTATGATCAATGCTGAACCACTGGTATGGCTCTATTGCTGTAAAAGACCAACTGACCACTTCTTAACTGCAGAAGGCTCCTTTTGTTTCCCAGAAGGTCCAGTTGTCCATTCCCCTAAGTATAGGTACTTATTCAGCATGTGAGTTTGGCTTTATTGCTGACAGCATCTCAGAACAACTGTCCAGGCAATTATGGAATGTCTGATCCATAGGCATAGGACTCCATGTCACAGAGTATGTGACCAGAAGTCTCACTTTATAGTGAAGGAGGTGCAAGAGTGGGTTCGTGATCATGGAACCCACTGGTCACATCCCAGTATACCAGCCAGAAGTATCTGGCTTCATAAAGTAGTTGAAAGGTATTTTTAAGGCATGAATAAACCGTCAGACTGAGGACATAATTTACAGAATAGAATGCTGTCCTTAAGGATGTAATCTATGCATTGCATCAGAGTGTATGTTTTATATGACACCATGGCTCCAATAGCGCAAGGACATTTGGATGACCAGCATGTCTGAAGAGGAGTCACCATTGTGGTAGGAGTAATAAATCTTACCAGCAGGAGGGATCAAGCCTGCTTTTACAGAATATGAAAACCCTGTGGAAAGATACACTTGAACACCTCTTGTTAAGCCTCATTGTAATAGTAAACAGACAGGTTCAGAACCTTAGTCCAACAAAAGTGTAACTGACAAGATTTCAGAACCCCGGAAATAAATGTTCATATCCGCTACCAAGATATTTTGAAGTGATAGTGGGAAACAAGTCTTCATAAATATTTTTTTTATTTCTCAAAATCAGTTTCCTGGGCAAAGATTACTTGAAATTTGGGTAGAGTATCTGAGTGTCAAACACACTTTGGAAATTAGAGATTGTGCATTGCTCCAGAGTCATTTGCCTACATTTTATTGTCATAGAATGTATAAACCAGGTGACTCCTTTCTTACTGCTCCCAGCGTTATTTGATTACAGGGTAGAAAAGAGAAAATTAATTTATACCGTAAAGTACAACTCTCCTCTTCTCTTCCTCTTCTCTCCTCTCCCTCTCTTTTTTTTTTCTGTCTCTCCTCTAGGAAAGAAGAGTGACAAATGTACCAGTCACCCTATGTTAGTTCCAAGTCTTATAATTTTAGAGGTCCTGTACTGTAATGCAATCCCTGCACATTCGGGTGACATCTTGCCAACTTTCTCAGGTAAGGGATCTTTAGGGGTGGTACTGGAGAAAGTCAGGGATGAGTCCTACTTGTAGCCCTGAGAATATCTGCAGAGAGAGAGAGAGAGAGAGAGAGAGAGAGAGAGAGAGAGAGAGAGAGACTGTGTGCATCTCACTAGCTTTCCACTTTTAAGTTTCCCCTTAGTAAAAGAGGCCCATAGGAACTGCGGAGGAAGTGTTTTCCCAAAAAATAATAGGGAAATGGATATGTGTTACACAAGGGATATACTACAGTATCTAAATGGTGCTGGGAAAATTGGCTAGCCATATCTAGCATAATGAAACTGGTCCCCCTACTTCTCATTATATTAAAAAATTAACTCAAAATGGATTAAAAACTTAAATGTCCAAACTTAAACTATAAAAATCCTAGATGAAAACCAAGAAAACATTCTTCTGGACATCAGCTTAGGCAAAGAACTTATGATGAAGACCCTAAAAGTAATTACAGCAGAACCAAAAATAGACAAATGGGACTTAATTAAACTAAAAATCTTCTGTACAGCACAAGAAATAGTCAACAGAGTGTACAGAAGACTTGTGAAATAGGAGGAAATATTTGCAAATTATACCTCAGACAGAGGGCTAATATGCAGAGTCTACAGGAACTCAAACAACTCAACACGAGGAAAAATAAACAGCCCCATCAAAAAGTAGACAAAGAACATGAATAGACATTTCTCAAAAGAAGACATACAAATAGCCAACAAACATGAAAAAATACTCAGCAACACGTATCATCAGAGAAATGCAAACTAAAACCACAGTGACATATCACCTTACACCAGTCAGAATGGCTATTATAAAAAGTCAAATAATGACAGATGTTGGCATGGTTATGAAGAAAAGGGAGCATTCATTCACTGTTGTTGGTATTGGAAACTAGTTCAGTCTCTCTAAAAAAAAAAAAAAGGATGGAGATTTCTTAAAGAATTAAAAATTGAATTCCCAACAAACCCAGCAATCCAACTACTAGGAATCTACCCAAAGGAAAAAAAAAATCAGTATATAAAATGCCTTTACTTGTATGTTCATTGCAGCACTATTCACAATAGCAAAATTGTGGAACCAAACCAAGTGTCCACCAACAATTGACTTGGTAAAGAATATGTGTTATATATACACCATGGAATACTACACAATCATAAAAAAAGAGTGAAATCATGTGCTTTGTAGAAACATGGATGGAGCTGAAGATCATCATCCTAAGTGAACTGACTCAGAAACAGAGATCCAAAGACCACCTGTTTCCATTCATGTCCAGGAGCTAAACAGTCACAAAGATGAAATAATAGACATTAGGGACACAAATATGAGCGAAGGTGGGAAGGGTGCTAGGATTCAAAAATTACCTATTGGGTACAATGTTCACTATCTGGGAAACAGGCCAGCAGAGACCCAATTTCCACTACTACATAATATGTCCATGTGACAAACATGCACTTGTACTCCTTAAATCTGAAATAAAAATGAAAAACAAAACAAAATGAAAAGAAAGACACTCAGATTTCATTGAATGATGGCTTCAGTTACTGCTACATTTCAGGTGGTCTCAGCACAGAGCTGAGATTGATTAGGGCAGTAAAGCAGGTCATTCTTGTGAAATATGAGATTGCTTGCACAGATGACTTTGGTTCAAGGATACCCCACTGGCCCTGCCTAACCTTTCCTGGAAATGCAGTTTGAGACTCTTCCTGTTCAATTTCCCTTTCTCTTCCCTCTCCTTCAATGAGTATCAGATCTGTATCATCTTCTAAAGTCCTTCCTTATCTTTTCATGCCTCTTTCCCTAATAAGTCTCTTCCAAGTCTAATCCTGTCTTGCCATTATCTTCTCCTTGGACCCAAGATAACAGAGTATGCATTCATGGAGCTGCCTGACAGAATCCAACATGGTCTTTTCTTTGTACACATAATAGGCACTCAGGAAACATTTCTTAAGCATTTTTGAGTGAACATTTATTGGAATGAGAAGAAAAACTAGCAATCAACATTTATTGCTGCTTGCCATGTGTTTAGTCTACATGGGCTGCTATAACAATATACTATAAACAGATGGTAGCAAAAATTTATTTCTCACACCTACATTTCTACAAGCTGGAAAATCTAAGATTATTGGGCTGGCCAATTTAGTGTCTGGTGAGGGTTCTTTTTTGATTCATAGATGGCAGCTTCTTGCTGTGTTCTCCCAAGGTGGAAGGGACATATGAGTTCCTTGGGCCTATTGTATAAGGGTGCCTATCCCATTCAAGAAGGGTCTGCCCTCCTGACCTAATAAACTCCACTGAAGTCCCAGCTTCCAATATTCTCACTTTGAGGGGAAGGGTTTCAACGTGTAAATTTTGGGGGGACACAAACATTCAGACCATAATTTCCATCTTTTGTACTGAATGAATATAACCAATTAGCAACTTTTTGGGACGGGGGGGGAGAAAGAAAGAATTCTTTATTTTAAAAGTGAGTGAAAAGCCGGGCTCGGTGGCTCAGCCTGTAATCCTGTGCCTTTGGGAGGCTGAGGTGAGCGAATTGCCTGAGCCCGAGGGTTCGAGACCCGCCTGGGCAACAAGACCTCATCTCTACAATAAATCAAAAAATCAGCCGGGCGTGGTAACGCATGCCTGTAATTCCGGCTACTCGGAAGGCTGAGGCGGAAGGATCGCCGGAGCCCAGCAGGTCTAGGCTGCGGTGACCGG